>NC_142608.1:35981036-36281036 GCF_041222555.1 Hakea prostrata
GGGGGATCTAAATGGGTTAAAATCCTTTGCGGCGCGCAGAGGAGCGGCCATCCAACAACCACTTTGGATGTGTGCCGCTTGTCATTAACTTAAATAAAAAATGTTCCACGGTTCTCTTTCAATTTTTCGTTAAACTGTTAACAATGAAGGTGATTTGCATGAATGAACCGATATGGTAGAACCAAATTGGGTTACTAATTTCTTAAATTTAAATAAGAAAAAACCTAAAAAATTCTTTGCATCGTCTTCTATGCGAACCTAATATGAGATTCGAGCTTGCATTACACAGTTCATTTCGTCTACACAGCTTAAGATTTTTAAGAGAGGAATGGATTCGATCATTAGCGTTAAAAGAAATATTTATCATTGTTCTAATTGATGGATGAATGAATCGAAGATCCCACGCCGGTTGGAGTCAACAAAGACTTCGGCAAATGATTGTGACCAAGACGACTACAATGACTGATTATGATAACACGATGGATAAGACAGAACATCCTGATTCGATAAGTAGTATTCTCTAGAATCTGTCTCAACAGATGCATTTTCTTCTGTAGTCTTATTGTTTTGATTGATAGCTAAATGAATCAAACAACTTTGAATTTGCATTACATTCAGTTTGATTGCATCTACACGGCCTAAATCTTCAAGGGAGGAAACCTATTGTAAAATTGTTCGGATACTAACTTGGATGCCTATGAAGCATTTGATGAAATGTTTGTGAGACCTGTCTCTACAATGTAAAGGTTGGTAATAGTATTTTGTGGAGTTTTGTTTGTCCTATTGTTGATACGGAGTCCTTAGCTCAAAATGGAAGAACACCTAGAGATAAACCAGGGTATGGTGGTTCAACTCCACCCGGATTTGTATATATTGTTCTCCTATTATTTTTCTGTTCATTTTCTTGGAGAACCTGTTGAAACCTTGTTGATGAATCTGCAAAATTATACTTGAACGTTTGTTCTCACAAATACTGTCAATTGAGCTGAAATGTACCAGAGGTACTTTCTTTAAGGTATTTAGACACCCAATTTGTGCAATATGGGTTCTACAGTGTCTTCACCCCAAGATCAGTCAGCCCAACCTTTAAGGTTGCACCCCAGAAAGGTTACTTTAGGTGTATCAGGTAATGTTCACTGCTTGACAGAACAACAACAGGGAGAGAGAGACAGAAAGAGGAGGAGGAAAATTCAGTACTTAGAATGAACTCGAGAATGGCTTTATATAGAGCTCCAAAGGCTGTGGGTGAAGGGTAAGGCCACCTCTCTTTGTTAAGGGTACCTTTCAGCTCAACTCCCTTCAAGAAGGTACCTGTCCAACTGACCTCCCTACTGGAGAGTGCCTCTCTAATGGCATCTCCACGTAATCACCCAACTGCGAGCTTTCCAGAATAGGCCCATGACAAAATGGGCCTTCCGAATCAAAGCCCACGACCCACGGCCCAAGTCCCAAGTCATATATATATATATATATATATATATATATATATATATATATATATATATATATATATATATATATATATATATATATATATATATATGATCATGGCAGGGTCACAATAGGGTTCAGGCAAATTAATAATACATGGGCCCTTACTATATATAAACCATATTCAGATCCTCTCAACCCGATGTCGGACTAAATAAAACCATGGATAAAAGACACAATTAAAACAAATATTTATATAAAGTTTTAAACATATTTACAACAGAACCCTACTCATGTCATTGCATTTGGGTAAAAATACCCTGCCTCCTATTTTATCTTATCTTCTTCTAAATCAACAAAAAAGGGTGATTTCTCATAGATTTCAGCTAGTCTTTGAATCATCACCATGACCATGACCATGACCATGAGAATGGTCTTGCAAGCAGTCTTTACTACACACACATGCAAGTAGATGGTTGCTGTGAATCATATGATTCCAAGTAGGATGATTCATTTGGCAAGAATTATTCGGATATTTGTTTCCTTGTATGCTTGTACACAATCTTCACCTTCCATCCTTTTGTTTCCTTCCATAACTTGTACATAATCTTTCCTTTTACTTGAGATTGAGCAAATCTCAAGCTCTTCCTACGTCTTGTAAATATACATTTCATAGTTTAATGAAAACCTTAGGTAGCGTTTGGTTCCGCAATTCCTTGCAATCGGTTTCTAGGGAATCATGATTCCACCAAAAAATACAGGGGGACATAGGGGTTGGGTGATAGGATTGTGAGAAATAGAGCAGTTAAGGTGAGTTAAAAATAAGTGTCAAAATTTCCAAAGGGTTGTGGCTGTCGCTTCTCAAAATTTATCAAGTTGGGTTTTTTCTCCTTGTTTAGATTCTTTTGTTTTCATATATTTCTACCTGTTTCATACCAACCTAGAAACTTTATTCCAGTTCTAAAGTGGTTATGAAAAAGTTTCTTCTTTGTTGTTGTACAATAACGAAAAATAGAGAACATAAATGCGAGTTAGACCCGCTTCCTCTAATCTTGCTAGTAGCTTTCAGCATCGTTGCAGTCCTCATCACAAACTTGGTAACATGAAGTACAATTTCTAGGAAACTTGCAATGATGGGTATTTGTCTTGCTAGGAGACAATGTTGTAGACGATTGAGGGATCTACACGCACACCAGAACTATTGTTGTAATCACAATACTCCTTTAGAGATGAAACGTACATGAAGTACTTTCTTTAAGGTATTTAGACACCCCGAATTGTGCAATACGGGTTCTAAAAGTGTCTTCACCCCAAGATCAGTTAGTCTATTCTGTCGTGTTTTGTTTTGTTTTATTTATTCTTTAGTTCAAATTTTTCATCGCATGATCAGATCACCTGTTGACACTAAATTACATGCTCCATATTCTTCATATCAGTAGGATTTTCTTGTTTAGTGTTGGGTTGTATTGATGTATCTTCTCAAAGTTCCAGCAGAGAGTGTAGAAAAGAAAAAGGAAAAGTGCATTTGGAACTTCGAGAAGGTTGCAGAGGTTCCATTCAGTTTCACTTACAAGAGTCCAATAGATTGTGTATTTATTATTTCCATGGCTTCCATGGCCAGCAGTGCTTGTTCTGCATTTTCATGCAGTTGTGCCTTCCATAGGACTTGCTTTAGTGTTTATTGATTGATGGTGATGGTTGGATGAGTTGAACTAGTTATATCATAGACGTCTTTCCACATGCATATCACCAGTTTTGCATCGATATTATGGAAATACCCCCTCGTATGCATACCTTACACTTAGGTCCACTCCATTGTGTACTGTTTAGGACTGTTTCCAATTACTGATTGGGATTCATATTATTTTTTAATTATAATCGAAATGCCGTTAAAGTGTTAAAATAACTAAAATACCCCTCATTAATCATTCTATTTTCATTTCTTCAATCCTAATACCCAACCCAACCTGAGCTTAGTCAAAGATGAACATTACACATAGAGGTGGGTGAAGGAGAATCCGTTTCATGTGAACATGGATTGACCCCCTTGGGTGAAATCTAAAGTGGGCCCCAAGGCCCACTCAAACAAGCTGGCTGAACCCTGATACAGGGGTATTTTGAGCATTTTAGGCCCTATTTCACTGCTGGAATCTAATTCCAGAATTTGAGTTTTATTAGTAGAGTCCCAGTACATTTTAAATTTCTTATTTGAGTTGTGGTTGAGTTGGTTTCATTACTTAAGTTGTTCTAAGAATAGTTAAGATAAGACTCTTTTTACAAGAAGAGTTCTCTATATTTTAGGAGTTCGTTTTTTATTAGAATTAGTCTTTATTAGTGGCTGTGATTTACTTAGCTAAGGAGTCTTTCTTTATAGAGGACTCTTATGAATAAGTTAGTCTTTTATTTTAAGAAGCTTTATTTAGGTGGATGTTAATTAATTGTAAAAGGGTATGCTAACTTATAAAGGAAACCCTAGTTAAGTTGGTCTTTATGTTTAGTTGAGCCAAGATAGAGTCTTCCTAGTCAAGGACTTAGATAAATTTTGCCTAAATTCTAGATGTTAGACCTTCTAAAATATATTAAGGTTGAATCCTATTTCATTTGCAACCGTGAAATTGCCACACTGAGCTATTGATTCAACCGCATGACTGCCTGATTAGTAGGAGTGTTTTTAGCGTTACGGGTTATATTCCAGTACAGGACCACCATAGCACTAGGAACGGAGGAGCCATCTGAACGTTCTCTCTCCATCCTCAAGCTCAAGGCTTCTCGATCTTTTCAGGTTCACTTTTATTGATTGATCACTTTGGCATTTCAGTTTGAGCTTGCATAATGTACAGGAAAATGGAGTTTAAACCATCTTCTTTGCACCCAAAAAGAAATGTTTAAACCATTTTTGCAAAACCCTATTGTATCGAAGGTGTGAAATTTTGCATAATTGTGCAGGTCTCCATTTCGGGGGTATTTTTGGTCATTTTGGGCCAAATTTGGTGTCAATCCTAATTTGATGGCAATAAACACTAGACTTGTTGGTTTTACCTAAAACCTCACCCAAATTGGTGTTCTCGATTGCCACATATTTGATTGTATACGAGTAAAATTGGAATTCTATAACATTATTTTATACAATCAAACCAAAATAAATATGCACACGGACAATAAACATCATTATAAAATATTAGTATACAAATAAAACTAAGTATATACATGTGTTGGCACCACATGTATCATGTCGATACTCAATAGTAAGTACTATGCCCCAGTAGATCCATCAGTTGTGTGTCCTGTGATACCGTAGTACAAGGCTCTGATGAACACATTTATGTGTGAAATCTTAGGGCATAAAGCATGCATTTTATACACTTCAAGAAGTCCATTCAAATTCTCAAATGCGAAAATGGGCCTGATCTGGAGTATGATGGGCTAGAGATGTGTGATTATGGGCCAACTCTGAAATATTGAAGAGATAAAGAAGGCAAATTTGATCTACGGCTTCGATTTTAAATCAAATCTACAGAGATATTATTGAGAGAATCCAAATGGAAAAGAGTCATTGCATACCTCAATATCTTATCTCCTATCTTGGATTTAATTAAAGAAAGAAAAAGAGGAAAAAGAATTATATTCAGAAAGAAAAAGAGGAAAAATCCCGTTTTTGAATGCCTCTGTCCAGTTTCGATCAAACCCTTCATTGAACGGTCATCCGATGTCCGATCGTGCTGATTTTTGGAGGAGAGCTTCACGACTACTTAAACCTCAAATCCAACGGTGTAATTATGCATCTGATCTCTCTAAGTTGGCACGATTACTACGTCAAAACCCTAATTGGCCGAGTCAGATAGAAACCCTGAGTTTTATTCAAATTCAGCCGTGCTTCATATCTCATGTAAACTCTATAAAAGGAAAGCATACTCCATCAAAGGAGAAGATGTTCTAGAGCTTAGTAGAAGCATTCTTTCTTCTCTCTTCAGTTTATTTAGGTTTTCTCTAGTTTTCTTTGCTTGCATTAGTGAGGTTTAAATTTCTAGATTCAATGTTTAGGTTTAATTTTTTTATGTAATGCAATTCAAGTTCAAGCTTCAAGTTCAAGTTTCAATTTTTTTAGATTCATTTTTCTCTGGGTCTAGCAATTGCAGATTTAGATCATTCTAGATCTAGATCTGGTTGTTAGGGTTGGTTGAGATTCGAATCGTTCGTTCAATTCGCAAGTAAGTAACCTTCTTTATTAATCTTCTCTCCTCCCTCCATTCCCGCTTCTATCTACCCCTCCATATTCTTAATTTAGGATTTACTTTCAGCATTATTTATTGTTCTCCCTTCCCCTGGATCCTTGATCAGAGATGCCTACAGTCGTGCCTCTCTTTGGTTAAGGCTTCCTTTTCCTTTTATTGCTTTGTTTATTGCTTTGTTATTTACTTTCTGTTATTTACTTTCTGTTATTTACTTTCTGCCTATTCATTCATCATCTCGGACCACATAACCGGAGCAAACCTACAGTCGTGCCTCGCTTTCTGGTGACAGGTGGTGTTGCATCTGCATTTTAGCTATGAACTAAATTTTACTGACTGCTTTAACATACTAACTGGTTTTACTTTTTTTTCCTTTTTATTTTTATTGTTCGCATTTTTTTCCTGTCTTTTATTTATGCATTGATTGTGTTTAATTTATTTTTCGTTTCAATTCGATTGCATTAGACGTATAGATTAGGATCGTTTAGTTTAGTTAATTAGTTAACAAAAATTGAATCATTCCACTCTTGCATTACTATTAAGAAGTTGAATTATAAGTGGCATATCTCCTTGAGATCGACCCGTTAGCTACACGATACCGTGCGCTTGCGGTTACTTTTAAAATTTCACAAACAGGCCCAAAGGCTATAAGTATGAGCTTCTCCTCCATTATTTTTTTAGAGTCACTCCATGCCAGTTCATGCTAATGGTTGTTGACATACAGAAAAACCAGAGCTTTATAATTGACATCATCTATGGATGCAAAACTACTCCCATCAGGGGGGTAATGTGAACAGAGATATGGAATAGAGTCAAGAAACCCTGGTGGGTGGTGGTGCTGGTATTGGTTCATATGATGGTATGGTTACGTCCAAACAATATTGGTATGCTATCTCCAACATAGCATTTGTCTCCGAGCCAAAGGGAGGCATAATCGGGACACCCTAATGATGATGACCCCAACCATTATAACCCCCATAAGTATGTGTTGTCGTCTTGCGAATCCAAGCTCATGGATGATCTATCATTATACCCATAGTAGTGCGAATTCCTAAAAGATGGGTATGTACAATCGTGTCCATAAGTGGGAGGGACACCATAACCATAAGCCCCATAGCCATAAGCAGATGTGGAGCCCACAAACTCATTCTAGAGTTAGGGTTACGAATCAGTTCTTGTTTGGAAGTCTATAATTTCTTTTCCTCTTAAAGGTTTTCCGATGAGCCTCTTTCTCTACAGGTTAGAGAGCGAAACAATTTGATCTTATGGAGGTTTAGTTGCTTGATTTGATGGTTATAGGGTTTTTGCTTTTCGAGTCAACAGTTCTAAATCTTCTACCAGTGTTTTATTTTTCATTGCTTATGTGTGAAGATTTTGTAAGTTGATTGATGAACCTAGGGTTTTCTTTGGTGGGTTTCTGTGTGGGACTAATTTCAATGATCTGTATGAGGTGCTTCCATTGATTTGGTGGTATTTATAAAATTCTAGTCCCCACCCTCAAGAAACACCCTAGAGAAGGTAAGAGAAAATGGGGGAGCTCTTCTTATTACGCTATCCATGGAGAACCATCACCCACCCACCCTCTTGTCAATGGATTCATGCGTCAACAAGCACGATGAATTAAAGTGAGAGATTGCCAGGCAGATAATCCTTTCTCGACCACTGGATATCAATTTGCCATCGTCTATGCAAAATGCAGCCCATCGCCCTAGCCGTGGAACCCTGATCCTTGTGATATCTTCCGGTTTGTTTAGTTTCATTCCTTAGATTAGGGTTTTGATTCCTCTTAAGGAGAACGACGACTTCGAAGAAGATACAAATAGACCATTGCAAGGATGATGACTTCAAAGTTTATGATTTCATTTGATCGAAGTTAAGAGTTTTGGTGATGTGGTGAGAAATGGATTGATTTTGTGAATTTGAAAAATATCAAGGATGGTAAGTTGTAATATAAAAAATCATTTATAATATAAAAATATACCAAACAAATCTGGACCGTTCTTATTTTATTGAACAGGTGTCATACTCTAGCGATTGCATGGATAGATATCTGCGCAACGGCGAACAGAAATCCATGAAATTCATTGTGAATCTCCTCGGATCGGGTCGTACTAACTCACCCTTGCATGCTCGCCTCATCATATCCAGAGTAACACTATGATTATAGATGATATTAGTTACTTGTTTGACCCTCTTACTGTGCTCTAGATAATACTGATCTCACCGATGTCCTTTAACATGAGGTCGATACAGTGAGCTGCGTAGGGTGCTCAATAGAGATTATATCCAGGTGTATTCATCAGTACCTCACCTGCTTTCTTGAAGTTGGAGCCAATTTCATTGACAATCTACACCACATTATTCTTCCCAACCTCATCAATTGTCCTGCAGGAGTCCAAGTATATACTTGTGGTCTTTTGTTTGGCCAATAGCATCCACAGATTTCAAAAAAATGGTCCTCCTGTCACAATACACCATAAAGTTAATGATAGACTTTATTGTCAGACTAGTCCATCCATCACACATAAGGATGCATCCATATGAACCCCATATCAATCTCAAACCACCGATTTATTCCTACAACTTCTCCTTCTCCTCAATCAGCAAGGGGGTCATCACCTCTTTAAGGGTGTGACCAGTATATCTAGGACCCCTGCCTCTACAATAGTGTCAATCATATTCTTCTAATACGGACATTGTGTTCTGTTTGCTGGAACAGAACTGTAGTACATCCACTTCGCCACTTCCTTCTTCACCTTCTTAGCTATCCCTTTCCATGCACCTGTAATCTTGGGTTGCTTGGCTCCCTTCCTTCTAAAAATGTTAGGATCCTGCTCTAGGATATGATCCCTCCTATGTGGATAGTCACGTGGTCCCGGTAGATCTGTTGTAGAAGTGGCCCTCTGACTCTGTGATCGGTTGAACACACCACATATACCACCCCTGTCTCTAGATCCAAATGCTCCAACCCCTATTGTAACAATCGTTGTATTTCTAACTCGGGATTAGTATTGTAGGTCCGGGTACTTGAAGATCCAACTAGAGTAAATTATGGAGTATCAGGATGGAAACCCATGATCCATACCCTGAGCCCATGGATCTGGATTCTACCAATGAAGAACCTGCCATTCGGGAATCCGAAGAAGAACTTGTAGAAACCCTGATGGACTAAGAAAGTGGATCACCGTTGGAGACAAGATGTGGCTGAAGATGTCCGGAATCAAAGTAAAAAACCCCGACATGTTGTCTAGGGTTTGGTTAGAGTTGGGGATTAACCGAATGAGCAAAGCACCCGAGTATGGAAAAATACTAGGGGGAGGTTGCTTATGACGGTTGATTGATCAACCAACCACCCCAAGCGACCACCTAGGTTTGTTTGCTTGTTTAAACCCTGATTTGCCCTAGTCCACTATAAATAAGCAACCTCGTCGACCTTTTCCTTTCATTATTGTATTTTAGATTACTGTTGTGGATGGTTAGGAGGCAAAGAACACGTGTTGGAGGGTGAGAGAAGTGTGAGTTGTGAAGAAGATCTAATCCCTCTTCAGTTTAATGAATCAATCAGAGGTAAGTTGATCTCGCACCCTATATATCGATTCCTCATCTCTTTGAATGGTTTGGATCCATCCTCCTTGATTGGTGATAAGTTATTTGTGATGGTTCTATCCTTCAATCAGTGATCTTGATTAGATTAATGTCCAAAAACGGATCCTTGCATCCGAATTAAGGGTTGTTCTAATTAAAGGAGATGATGTGGTTATTGAATTACTAGAATTTTAGGGTTTTGGTTTGTACTTGTGATGTAGGCTCTTTAAGGATGAAATTTGGATCTAGATCATCCCAAAATCGAATTAAAATTGGGAGATCAAAAGTCGGAATTTTGGACTTAGAAGTTGTCTGGAATTGAGGTCGCTTAGGGTGATCGCTTGCCTAACCAACCGCCCCAAGCAACCGACTGGTTCACATAAGCCAGTCAGTCTAGTTGTGGACTACATGTAGTATGTCATTGTATGACTTTGTATTTGGATTAAAAACCCTGACATGCTCCAGTACTCATGCCAATGGTCATGGTGAGAAAGTGTGGACCTAAACCCCACCCATGGTTGATTGATGAGGACTTAACCCCTTGCTCGAGATCCCAACAGAAGTAACCAATCCGAGAGGGATCAGAGTGATTAGACCTACCCAGAGGAGGGCTGGTATTATATCTTAAAGCATGTTTGCCATATTAGAGACTAGCATAGTTAGATTTATAGCTGCATCCATATACTTGCATATCATTCTTTATGTATGTGCTTACATTGATACACTGTTGATATGTATGTGAGATGTGTTTCCTTACTGAGTTCGTTAGAACTCATTCATTTTTGTGTGTTGAATTATATTATACAGATGGGTACATTGGATCAGGAGAAATTCCATGTGACTAGAATGACTCCTGTGAAGAAGCTGTGGCGGCGCCAATGGGAGACAAAGATGTATGTCATGAACCCACCTATGGATGCTTGGAATGCGTTTATAGCACCCATTGATGGCAGGAGGAGGCAAATAGTGCGCCATTTTGAGAAGTCAGTGGAGAAAAGCTGGGATGGCTGCCTTCATTGCAAAATTTGAAGAAAATACCATTGCTCTTGAGAGAACTAGAAGAATCAAACTGACTCTAGAGGGACCTGCGAACCTAGAGGGACCACCTCCTGTAAGTCTAGCTCTTGCCCTCTCTTGCTCCTAGTATTGCATCTCCTTGCTCTAAGCTATCGTCTGTCTAATATCCCTCTCCTCCTGCTCTTTAATATCAATGGGATCAACATCCAGATTAGAATTTGAATTAACTTTATAAGATGATGGTGTCCGCACTGCTTCATCCAATGCAACATTCGCCTTCCTCTTATTTTGTTTCTTCTTCCCCTTTTCTTTCTCCAGCTCTCTAATTGCCTTCACTATATTAGCATGCACCTTAGTGCACATGCCACATTCTTCGAATTGCTAGTGATGTGAGCCTTAAGTTTGCTAATGCCACTTGAGTTCAACTCCTTACCACATAAGTTCCATCTTGTCCTACTCTTGTTTCCTTCAATAGCAACACAATATTGTCATGCATGATCAACCATTCCACTCCCTGCAATTTGTGCTTCTCTCCAGCCCTGATGTCCTCCCTATGAACCTGCTACGCTCCCATTGCCAGACATGATAACTGTTGCATTGAAAATGATTGCATAAGCACTTATACAATACCAAAAAAAATATTTTCTACAAAATGAATATTTAAATTTTTTCAACAAAAGAAAAGGCTATCATATCAAAACTGACGATGAAACCACACAAGCAACACTTGAAAATAATTATATAGCTATTCCATAATTTTCTATAATTTTCAAAATCATTTTCTTTATTTGTTCCTAATTTTTCTCTTTTTTCCATAATTATTTATATTTTATATTAATACTTTAATAATTTTCAAAAAATAAATTATTTATTTATTGGGTGGAATAATATTTTGACTTCATGAGTTTGTAGATTGGCCCATGGAGATCCACACATATTTTTTCAATCATGATACAACACATATATCATGCAAAAAGTAAGCATTTACAATGTAGAAAAATACAATTTTTGACATCCAAAATAAATAAATAAATTAGTTAGTTAAAAAAATTCCGACTTTGTGAGTTTGTAATATATTAATTTCATATCCATCTAATAACATTATGGCATGCATTTGAAAAAAAAATAGTTTGGAGAACAATAGCTACCTCTCAAATAAAACACTCCACAAAACATCTAGATCTGTGTGAAATCTCGCTTGATCGTTGTAAACAATGATATACTTGTCAAGAATGAAGCGAGACCTACAGTTGTACATCGAAGATCGAATGAAAATATGGCAAGAATACCTAGAAGTAGGAGAGAGAAAAGGTCTAGGAGAGGTTTGGAGAAGAGAGAAAATCCAAAAAAATCAAAGGATAATTCGCAGCCGAATTTCCTGCATATATCACAAAAAGTATTGCCATTTTGGCTATATATTGTGAGAAATCGCCGAAAAATTGGCAATACCTTGCAAACTCAAAGTTCGCCTTTATTTTAGTTTTCTTTTCATCAAAACGGCATAAATTAGAGGTAAAAAGTTGTTCCATGATTGTATCCCAACTTCGTTGTCCAGGCACTACTATAATTCAAAGGAAAAAAAGGAAAATGTTATAAAATAAATAGAATATATCAGAGACAAAGAAAACTAGAACAAGATCAATCAGAAGTAATTCATTCAGTTGAGTGCATTACATATTTATAGTAGAAGGAGCATATACTCTGATATGAAAATACAATATATGATTTCTTGCACACAATAAGATATTATTGATATGGAAAGATAGATTGCCGCCCAAGATAGAAGGTGCATATAATGGAAATATTGACTGCCAACATTGCGTGTTGAGATCATTGTAATCTTCAATTAAGATGGGAATGTAAATCACCAAGATTGTATGCTGAGGTGGTTGAGATCTTCAATTGGAAGTATTGTCTATTGGAGGGTGATGGATATCCACAATCAATATTATTAATAACACTCCCCCTTGGATGTCCATCAATAGATAATGTACCTCGTTAAAACTTTACTAAGAAAAAACCCTGTGGGAAAAAATCTTAGTGAAGGAAAAAGAGTATACATGTCTAAATAATACATATTGGTAGTTGCCTCATTAAAAACCTTACCACGAAAACCCAGTGGGACAAAACCTTGGTTAAAGGAAAAAGAGTGCAGCAGGTATTTTACTCCCCCTGATGATAACATCATTGAGTATCTTTAAGTACGTACATTCCAATATCATTTACCAGCTTCTCAAGATTTGAAGTAGGCAACGCCTCAGTAAATAAACCTGTCAAGTTATCACTTGAACGAATTCAATGAACATCGATTTCACCATTTTGTTGAAGATCATGAGTGAAGAAGAATTTCGGTGAAATATGTATCGTTCTATCTCCTTTGATGTATCATCCCTTCAATTGAGCTATGCATGCAGCATAATCTTCATATAATATTGTTCAAACCCTTTCTTCTAGTAGAAAACTGCATGCTTCCTGAATGTATTATATCATTGATATAAACCAAATATAAAATAGCTAACATTCACTTGTGAATAAATAGCCTGTTTGAGATCTAATTATATATAGATCAGATAAATATCATGCATCTGCATAACAAGTAATTTAATGTCCACATTCATAAAATAATATTATGTCAATAATTTCTCGAATATACTGAAATATATGTTTTATAACATTTCAATGTCTTCATATTGGAGAATAAATAAATCTTGTTAATACACTTATAGAAAATGCTACATCCGATTGTGTATTATCAGCAAGATACATTAATGCCCCAATTGCACTAAGATATGATACTCCAGGACCAATAAATTCTCCACTGTTTTATTGGGGTTGAAATGAATCTTTCTTTATATTGAGTGATCTCACAACCATTGGGGTACCCAATGGATTTACTTTATCTATGAAAAATCGCTTCAAAATATTCTCTGTATAAGTTGATTGATGAACGAATATTTTATTCGTCAAATGCTCAATTTACAAGTCAAGACAAAACAATGTCTTTTCAAGATTTTCATTTCAACTTTCTTCAAATAATCTACTACTTTTGGAAACTCTTCAGGAGTTCCAATAATATCAACATATACACTTATTATAACAAAGTTAGATCCATATCATTTAATAAAAGCACAATAATAAATTGGATCGTATATTCTTCATTTAATAAATATCCACTAAGGAGATTATACCATATATGTCATAATCATCTTTGAAGTCTTATTAAACAAACTTCCTAGGAATTTTTATATGCTTCAGTCATTTTGAATCCTTCAGGGATTTTCATATAAATTTCATACTCGAGTGAGCCATATAAATAGGCTATAATAATATCCATTAGACGCATGTCAAAATTTTTATATACTGCTAGATTAATAAGATATCTAAAGATGATTGCATCCACCATAAGAGAACATGTTTCCATGTAATCAATGCCAGGCATCTACGAAAATTCTTGTGCCATAATTCATGCTTTATATATCACAATTCATTCATTTTCTTATTTCATTTTTCGCAGAAAACTCAATTGTACCCCACTGGCTTTATACCTTCAGATGTTGGACTACAGGTCCAAAAACTTTATTTTTCAAGCGAATTCAATTTTGCTTGAATTGCATCTCTACATTTTGGCCAATCATTTCTTGATTTATATTCATCAACAAATTTATCTTCAAGATCCTCGTCTTGTTGTATTATTTCAACAATAACATAATATGCAAAATGTTGTCGACAACTTTATCTTTTTGGTTCGATATTTTTCCTGCAATGGCATAACTAATCGAGATCTCTTCATTATTTTCAGGTACCTGAACCTCTTCTGGGGTTTTATAGAAAGTTATGTCTTCAGGATTTTCATAATCAATTATCTTCATATTATGACCATCTTGATCATTTGCTCTTTTCCTTTTCTAGGATTTTATCCTTGGAACTGATTGATCTTCCACGTTTTAAACGTAGTTTAATTTCATTTGCACTGATAGATTGTCCTGTTGGGACATCAATTCTAATTTGAGCATTTACAGCTAGAATATGAAATTTAGTAACTCTTAGCAGGTCAGCAAATCTGGCAGTTGATTCATAATATTTATTGCATTATCCTTTGAATTTCAAGTTCACAGTGCTCAGTGCGAGGATCTAATGAGATAATGATAATGCATACAATCAATCTATTTTTCCAACTGTTTATTCTCTCTCCCTCATATTGGAAAAACTAATTCATTAAATAAATCTCCTATCATTGGCAATATATTGAATTATATAAGGAGATTCATATCCAACATATATTCCCAACTTTATTTGGGAACTCATCTTTGTGCGCTGTGGTGGAGCAATTAGAACATAAGCCGCACATCCAAATAATTTTAAGATGATAAATATTTTGCTTCTGACCATAAGCCAATTGTAATTGGGAAAATTTATGACAATTTTTTGGTCTGATGCATACAAATGATACTTTGTTCTCATAACAAATGGTTTAGCTATTAATTGGAGACATTTAATAAATAATTTTACCAAACCATTTTGGATATAAACATGAGCAACAGACTATTCAACTGTGATCTCAGTTGTTATACAATAATCATAAAGTTTGAGATGTAAATTCACCCAGCATTATCAAGACAAGCTGTCTTTATCTTATAATCCATAAATTATGCTCTTAATCTCATTATTTGAGCAAACAATCTCGCAAATACCAAATTGCGAGTTCATAATGAACATACATGTGACCACTTTATAGATGCATCTACTAAAATCATATATTATCTGAATGGTTCACATGATGGGTGAATAGGCCCATATATTTCACCCTGTATACGTTTGTAGAATGTTCAATCTCAACTTTAGCTGGTGAATATCCAATAATAAATTTCTCTTGAGAACAAGCAACACAAGAAAATTCATTTAATTGAAGAATTTTCTGGTTCTTCAATAGATGACAATTGAATTTTCAATAATTTTTCGCATCATACTTGATCCGAGATGGTCCAACCGGTCATGCCAAATAATAAAATTATTGGAATCAATGTTCATTTGATTTACCCAAGCATGTGTTTCAACCATGCGATATTCATGTAATACAAATTTAGAGAAAATATCTAATACCTTTGTATAGATATTCACTTTCACCATTATTTGTAGTCTCAATCTGATAATCATTTTGGCAAATAGCTTCGAAACTTAATAAGTTTCTTTGAGACTTGCTACAAAATAATGAATTATTCATAGCCAATTTTGTCTCCAAGATAATAATATATTAGCTCTTCCGGAGCTTCCAATCAATGTTGTACTATCGATTTTTTTTTATATAAACATTGGTTTCCACATCATCAAATAAGAAAAATATGTATATTTTTCTCTCAGTATAATATACGTCACAGCATATAAGAAAATATTTTACATTTTTCATCAAAATGAAACAAAATATATTGAAAGATATATAGAAAGTCAATAAAAAAAATTATAGAGGAAAAATATTAAATTTAAGATAAACTAACATATGAGATGAGATTTGAAGAGAAAAGAACTACAAACTAATATAATATTAATTTTATTTTTTTTATTTGAATTCCAATAACATAATCAAATCTTTGACTATTATCTTCAAAGAAGTTTGCTGCATCTAGATGTGTAGTATCTGTGAGGCCATCAAAATCATTCCTTTTATAGGCAAAAATTGCTCAAGTATCATGATTTTGGAAAATCCAATTTATCTCCACATTATTTTTATTTCTTTAATTAAGGCTTGACAAAGCTTAATTAAATATTGTGGAGTATGACAAATACATGTCTAATAGCTTTCATACCACATTAGTAACAAATATTATCTTCACTTCTTGAATTGTTATATTAAGAATCCTTATTGTTCTCTTATTTATTTCCATAATAATGACGGTAATTATTCCGTCTTTTGCCTCATCCTCTTCCACAGTCATGACCATAATTTTAATTTTGCTTTCTTTCAGGCATATTATGAATTGCTTCATTCACTTCAAGGAATGGAACATAACCAATAGGATGAGCTTCATGACTTTTCATTAATAGTCCATTATTTTACTCAACCACAAATATGCATGATATCATTCAGAGTATTTCTTAAAACTCCTTTTACAGTATTGTTATTGTAACAACAGATTTGAAACTTGAAAATTTGTTGGCAAGTCTTCATCAATAATATTTTCTCTACAGAATTTCAATAGAGAATTAATTTTAAAAACTACAAAACTGTATTTATTTACAATTTCAAATCTTGCAACTTCATGTGCATCTGCAGAACTGTATCATTTACAGTTTCAAATCTTGCAACTTCACGTGCGCAGAACTGTATTCATTTACAGTTTCAAATCTTGCAACTTTATGTGCATCTGTAGAACTGTATTCATTTACAGTTTTAAATCTTGCAACTTTATGTGCATCTGCAAAACTGTATCATTTACAGTTTCAAATCTTGCAACTTCATGTGCATCTGCAGAACTATACTCATTTATAGTTTTAAATCTTGCAACTTTATGTGCATCTGCAAAACTGTATCATTTAGAGTTTCAAATCTTACAACTTCAGGTGCATCTGCAAAACTGTACTCATTTACAGTTTCAAATCTTGCAACTTCAGGTGCATTTAACAATATTTGTGGTGCAAGCCTAATAACCACTATATACAATCAATAAAATCATTATTGGTTAATGACAAACCTCAACTGTTAAGGCAACCTAATATTTTAATTGATTCTTATATTCAATAAAATACATACCTTTTTTTTTTTTTTTTTTATCATGATGCACTTACATTGTAAGATTGACAAGGTAAACTCTATTGTTTACAAAAACGTGCAAGGAGGTCGATCATTCTTTTCACTTTGGAATAGAAAACATAATGATACATAGTCTGCGGTCTTTCTTCTCAAAACGCAATACTTCGAGCGGAGTGGTTCACAATTACTTCGAGCGGAATCGTGCTGATAACGTGTTATAAAATAAATAGAATATATCAAAGACAAAGAAAACTAGAACAAGATCAATCAGAATTGATTCATTCAATTGAGTGCATTACATATTTATAGTAGAAGGATGATACGGAGAAATTATGATCAAACCGGGTTCATACCTGGTTCGACCCTCGACCCCGGTCGAGACAGAGGGAACTGACTCGCTCTCAAGCGAACCAGATCCAGAAGATGGCTTGCTGAAGAAGAAAACTGATTCAGCTACAAGCACGCCCTAATCCTACTTATGGATTAGGGTAATTACCCTAATGATGGCAGACTCGAATTGACGGCTGCGGCTAATCATTATCGAAGGGATAATCATCGCATAACCTAAAGAGTTATCTCAGGAGTCCTCTACTAGTCCAAACTAGTAGAAGTCTGTTGCTCAACGGATCTATCTGCTAAGATCCAACGACTACCCGAAGAAGGCTCAAGTGCATCCAACGAAGGAGATTCGAAGGTACACTTTATATAAACCTCACTACCATACGAGGTGAGGAGGATCGAAAACACACAATCTGAGACTCAGGTTCAGATACATACTGATAGACTTAAACTATCAGCGGCTTACGATCTAGATCACCTTTCCCAGTTCTTCATTCCTTAGCTCTGTGCTTCTAGCAGAGCCATTTGTGATTAAGTTCATCAACTGACTTAGCCTTCAGAGGTGGACTCCCGACCCCCGCGGTCGGGCCACATCTGACGCTTTCATTTTGCAGGTCATCACGAGGAGATCTAAGGGCTGAGCAGATTTTGGACGCATCATTTGGCGCCGTCTGTGGGAAACGACTTGAAAAGCCATGGTGACTAGATCAGCAGCCGCCGCAGCGCAACGCAATTCCGGTGTTCGAGATCCCCGGAGCGAATAATCCAGATATTCCCCAGGGAAGCCAAAATCCTATCGAGGTAGATGATGGTCAGGGAGGACGTAATCCTCCTGATACACTCCAAGATCAATTGGATCAGGTAAAGATTCAACTTTTGGAGGTGAGCCAAGCACTTCGCATGCTAACCAGACGAGTGGTTTTACCACAAGAACCTGATCAACGCGACTCAGGGAGACGTGCATTGCCACGTGATCAAAGATTGGCTGAAGACCGGAATATCGGTCAGAATTTTCGTGAAGGAGACCGAGGACCTAGGAGGATTGATGATCAACCTAGGCGAGACGATCGGTTCGATAGACCGCAAGAGAGTACAACTGATTCAAATACAAGGTTGGATACAGGGGTAAGAACTCACTCACCAACTGTCAGAAGAACCGTTCGCGATGATCGAGCAGTTCGTGAAGAGCGGAATGTTTGGGAAGGATGGGCTATTCGTGATGATCGGATAGCACGGGATGATCGTGTTAATCGAGGTCGTGATCATATTGCTGAAGATCACCCGACCCAGATTGGTCAGGAATTGGCCAACATCAATGAGAAATTAGGGCAGTTGGCCAAGGGCAGGATTGCTGAGGATATTTACTCAGTCATTCGGAAGACCCCCTTTGCCGAGCCAATTGCAGGATATCAGTTTCCCCATAACTTCCGTTTGCCTACCTTTTCTACATTCGATGGCTCCGGAGATCCAACAGCTCACATCGGCTATTACCAACAGACCATGGCAGTTTCAAGTAATTTTGATGAAATTTTATGTAGGGTTTTTGGTTCATCTCTAACTGGAGCAGCACAAAAGTGGTTTTCAAACCTCCCCTCTGGAAGGATCGTAAACTTTGATGAATTGGCGCGCAAATTCATAGGGCGATTCTAGAGTGGAATACAGGTCAAGAAAACGGAAGAAACCTTGTTTACTGTCAGACAAGGAAAGAACGAATCAATCAAAGAGTTTCTGAAAAGATTCAACAAAGTAACGATGGAGATAGAAAATTTGGATGAGCAAGTAGCCAAAACTGCTCTATTCACGGGACTCACTAATCGGAAACTCCTGGAGTTATTACTACAGGATATGCCTGCGACTTATGCTGAGTTGGTACAGAGATGCCGAAGCGAGCTGAAGTCATGGAGATTCTAGACGCACGCCAAGGAGATAATAAAGTCTCCAATAAGGAACAGAAGGCTCCCGAGCGAAGCGAGAAGCCAAAGAAAAATGTCCGTGATCGGGTTGGAAAATCTCAGGCTTGGCGCCAAAGGTCTCCCGGTAAAAGTGAGTACACTCCATTGAATGTTCCTCGGGCTGATATTTTAAATATCATCAAAAGAAAAAAAGATCTTGAAGTGGCCGCCTAAAATTCTTTTGAAACCCGGAGAGCAGCAGGATCGAGAAAAGTATTGCCGATTCCACAAGGACTATGGTCATTATACAAATGATTGTCGTCATCTGAAAGCAGATATTGAGAGATTAATATCTCAGGGACATTTGTCCAGTTTTGTTAGCAGAAGGAGGGAGGAGCCATGTGAGCCACGTGCGGCTGCTCCTAAAAGGGATCGTTCGGTTAGTTCGGAACGATCAAGGGAGGCCCCGAAGTCTAAGAAGGGCAAGGAGGTGATTGAAACTACTCGATCACCGATCCTTACCATCTTCGGGGGACCAGAGCCCGAATCACTCCGGAGTCTGAAAACAAAATCCAAATTTGTTGGAACCGGAGAGACGCAGAAGCGAAAGAAGCTGAATGGTGAAGATTCTATCACCTTTAGCGAGGAGGACGAAAGAGATGTTTGTTTACCTCATGATGATGCCATAGTCATCAAGGTAGAGATTGCACGTCGGGAAGTGCATAGAGTTTTGGTTGATACAGGGTCTGCAGCTGACCTAATTTCTTACGAAGTGTATCAAAAATTGAAGGTGGATAAGGACTTGATGAAACCTTCATCCACACATCTATATGGTTTTGCAGGATCATCTGCAGTGGCGGAAGGATCGGTCCAGTTGGACTTATCTATTGGAAGTTTTCCTAAGGAAACAACCGTCCGAATCAATTTTTTGGTGGTTCGGGAACTGCTAGCTTATAATATGATCCTCGGGCGACCATCTTTATCCAAGATAGGTGCTATTGTTTCGACAAAACACCTAAAGATAAAATTCCCGACTGATATGGGAATTGGTCAAGTCTCCTCTGACCAGAGGATCTCTCGGCAGTGTTACGTTGCCTATTTAAAAGACAAGGAGGGCCCGAGGAAGGTAACTGCCCTACCTATAGAAGTTCGAGACGATCGAGAAGAGGCAGAGATGCAAAGACCCGAACCAGTGGAGAAGCTGGAACAAATCCAGCTGTGTACCGAGGATGAGAAAAAGATTACTTATATCGGGTCTGAACAGTTGGAGGAATTTAAAGATAAGTTGAAGTTATTTCTTCAACAGAATAAAGATGTATTTGCATGGTCTGCTGAAGACATGCCAGGAATCGATCGGGCTGTCGCAGAGCATAAACTCTGGATAGATCATAAGGCAAAACCGGTGATACAAAAGAGGAGGAATTTCTCCATTGAAAAATATGAAGCCATTCGTAGTGAAGTTGAAAAACTCAAGAATTCTGGTTTCATAGAACCAATTGAATGCCCAACTTGGTTGGCCAACGTGGTAATGGTAAAAAAGGCGAATGGGAAGTGGAGGATGTGTAAAGACTACACAGATCTTAACAAGGCTTGCCCCAATATTGCTATCCGTTGCCTCGGATTGACCTCTTGATAGATGCAACTGCAGGATAGAAACTTTAAGTTTCATGGATGCCTACTCAAGGTATAATCAGATCCTTATGAATAAGGAGGATGAGAAGTTCACAGCTTTCATGACTGATCGTGAAAGCTATTATTATAAGGTCATGCCTTTTGGCCTGAAGAACGCAGGAGCAACATATCAGAGGGTCGTCAACAAGATTTTCAAAGAGCTGATAGGAAAGAATGTTGAAGCTTATGTTGACGACATGCTAGTGAAAAGCTTTACAAAAGCAAATCATATTGCAGATTTGACTGAGGTATTCTCAGTACTGCGAAAGTATCAAATGAAGCTAAACCCAGAAAAGTGCGCCTTTGGAGTCTCCTCGGGCAAATTTTTGGGCTTCATGGTATCACAGAGGGGAATTCAGGCTAATCCTGCCAAAATACAAGCTCTGGTTGATATGGAGGCTCCCAAAACTGTTCGTGATGTGCAGTGTTTAACAGGGAGAGTTGCTGCTTTGAGTCGATTCATCTCCAAGTCTGAAGAAAAATGTTTGCCTTTCTTCAAGGCACTTAAAGACTTGAAGGGCAGCAAGGAAGCAAAATGGACTGCAGAGTGCCAGAAAGCTTTCGAGGAGTTAAAAGAAGCACTTGGACAACCACCGATATTGTCCAGACCAGAGAAGGGGGAAATATTACAGCTATATCTAGCGACGTCCCTTTCAGCGGTCAGTGCGGTACTTGTTCGTGAAAAAGATGAAAAACAGTGGCCGATCTACTATGTAAGCCACGTGTTGCTAGATGCGGAGACAAGATATTCGCAGATTGAGAAGCAGGCTCTGGTTCTCATTATGGCCGCCAGGAAGCTAAGGCCATATTTTCAGGCTCATCCAATTGAGGTATTTACAACTTTTCCTCTTAGTAATGTTCTTAATAAACTTGATTTGTCTGGAAGGATGGTGTCCTGGTCAATTGAACTCAGTGAGTTCCAAGTGAGTTTTAAGCCCAGAACTACAATCAAGGCTCAGGCATTAGCCGATTTTGTAGTAGAAACTACTGCACCGGTGGAACCCACCATCGAAGATCCCATTATACCAACCACTTGGGAGGTATATGTGGATGGTTCGAGTAATAAAGATGGAGCAGGAGCTGGAATTCTATTAAAAAGCCCAGCAGATTTATTATTCGATATGCTTTGAGATTTGCATTTGAAGCAAGTAATAACAAAGCGAGAATATGAGGCTCTGATAGCTGGACTTCGGTTGTCAAAAGCATTGTCTATTGCAGATGTTACTATTTATAGTGACTCTCAACTTATAGTCAACCAAGTCCAGGGGGAGTATGGTATTAAAGAACCTCGCTTGCAGAAATATCAAGAGATAGTGCAGGCATTTCAAAACCAATTTCGGAATTTGAAGATATCTCAGATTTCGAGGAATGAAAATTCAGTGGCAGATGAGCTATTCCGACTAGCCAATGCCAAAGAAAAGAATCTAGACCCTTCGGTCTATATTGAAGAAATAACTTTTCCAAGTTATCATGAGAAAGAAATTTCTTATATTGAAGCAGAGCGTTGCTGGATGGATCTGATAATCGAGTATCTGAGAGATGACAAATTACCTGAGGATCCGAAAGAGGCAAAGTTGATCAAGATTCGATCAGCTAGATTTGCCATTCAGAATGGGAAACTATACAAAAGATCTTATTCTGGACCCCTTATGAGATGTATAGGCCCCGAAGGAGCAAAATCAGCTTTGGCTGAGGTGCATGAAGGAATTTGTGGAGCTCACATGGGTGGACGAGCCCTGGCTCACAAAATTCTGAGACTTGGGTTATATTGGCCTATGGTCCAAGAGGCTGCTATGGAATATGTTCGTCAGTGTGGTAACTGTCAAATTCATGCTACAAGATCGAAGCGAGGTAACTGTCAAATTCATGCTACAGTATCGAAGCGCCCGGCGGAAACCATGACTTCAATTCTAGATCCCATTCCCTTTGCGATGTGGGGAATTGATATCATGGGCAAATTCACCAAGGCGTCAGGCGGACGGGAATATCTGATAGTAGCAATTGATTACTTCACGGAATGGGTTGAAGCCAGTGCACTGGCAACAATTACTGAGAAAAAAGTGGAGAAATTCGTACTTGAATCAATCATATATTGCTTTGGGATTCCAAAGATTATCGTCACTGACCATGGTACTCAATTCGACTGTCTGCAATTTGAGCAATTTTGCGGAGCATATATGATCGAACATCGTATGTCCTCAGTGGCATACCCCCAGAGCAATGGACAGGTAGAAGTTACTAACCGAACGCTACTGGAAGGAATAAAGAGAAGACTCGAAGCTGACAAAGCTTCTTGGGTCGAATAACTTCATAATGTACTGTGGGCCTATAGAACTACGGTTCGAACACCCACAGGAGAAACTCCATTCAGGTTGGCATATGGATCCGAAGCATTGGCACCAGTGGAGATAATGGCAGGGACATTACAGGATCGTGAGTTCGAGGAAAAAGCAAATGAACAAGGACTGCTTGATAGTCTTGATCTATTGGACGAAGTTCGGGCAAAGGCAATAGCACGAACTCAACATTATCAAAGAAGGATAGCGTCTCATTATAATACTCGAGTGAAGAATCGTCGGTACTTAGCCGGAGATTTGGTGTTGAGAAACACCCTAGCTTCCGACCCGCGTCACCAAAGAAAATTGGACCCTTCCTGGGAAGGACCTTATATGGTTGTAAAATCAGTTGGTTCAGGAGCTTATAGGCTGAAGAACATCAACACTCATAAAGAGTTGGATCGGTCGTGGAATGCCAGACATCTCAAAAAGTTTTATCCTTGATGATGATTTCAATTTTGTTCGCGATGTAATCATTTTCAACTCAATCAATGCAATTTTTGGCTTTCAACAAACTATCTTTTGATTGGGGGGCATCATACACCACATTCAAGAACAAGATCCAACAATAAGGCATCGGATGAAAATTCGTGTGGGTCCTTCAACACTTATTGTATTTCTCCGGAAATCCTTAAGTAAAGGCATCGGTTTAAAACCCGAGTGAGTTCCTTCTAAGACTTATTGTATTTCTCCGGAAATCCTTAAGTAAAGGCATTGGTTTAAAACCCGAGTGAGTTCCTTCTCAGACTTATTGTATTTCTCCGGAAATCCTTAAGTGTAGGCATTGTTTCAAACGACTAAGACCTAATTCAACAGCGATTCAAGTGGCTAGCAAAGTTCAAGATGAAGTTAATTTCTTATTTCTTCAAAAGATCGAAAGATGCTAGTATCAAAACAATTACAAGAGCTGGATACAATCTTCGGTCAAAAAAGAAAGTCATCATCAGTGACTGTTAAGAAGTTATACAAGATCGACACAACTATTGCTAGAACAAACATATGAGTCAACCATTGGTGTGGATTCAAGGAAAAGAAGAGGAGAAATGAGGATTACAAAAAATATTTCGGTATGCATAAAATCCTCCGCAATTTCATACTCTTTGTCCAGCTTGTCCAGGAGAAGTATGGTCCTCGACCAAACTTGCGTTCAAGACGAGCTCGTCATAATTGACTTCTTCCAGGGGAGAATAAACAGGAGAATCTTCCAGATAATGCATAATATATGGATCGGAAGGTGGATGATCAATCTTATCTTTGGTCCAGTCGGGAGGAGGAATACCCAGGTTGGTAAATACTTCAGGATAGCAAACAGCACTGTAGGGAGTCATATCAAAATGAGGATCTTTCCTTAATATTGATTCCCATACTTCGTTCTCACCATCCCGGTACGCCTGCAAGTTATAAGCATTCAGTATATCAACAAAGGGCTTACTGTGTAAATACTTGAAGATGCAGGCTCTGCGAACATCAGTTGGAAGGGATTCGGGCAAAGGAACGACAGCTTGCCTTTGAGGTAACGTTTCAGATCCTTTGGCTCTTGACTTTCCAACTGCTCGCTCCAGTTGCCAGATCTTCTCCTTGGCATCATCCAAGTCTGACTGAAGATGACCGATCATCGAATTCTTTTCTCCTACCACCTCCCAAGCCAGTTTCCGAAGGCGAGCAATCTTAGCATCTTTAGCTTCAGAGACTTCCCGAAGCCTGGAAACTTCATTGCTCAACCTACTGAGCCTAGAAACTGCTTCCACTTGGCTGTGGAAGTTACCAGTAAGACTCCTGCAAACAACTTCCGAGTTAAAAGGGAGCAAAAGAGTAATTTTTCAGAATCGAAAGATAATGAAGAAAGACTTACATCACCAGTGACTTCGTAAAGACTTCATCTGGAAGTTTGGAAAGAACTGCGCTCTCAGAAGTCATTCGAGCAGCAGTACACCATTCCAACGCTCTATCAAACTCGTTTGACACTAATTCAGGCGAAGGATGAGAAGGATGAGCTACATCAAGAGAAGGATGAGCTGCATCACCTGTCACCCGACGGCGCTTCCTGGTGGCAAAATCCTCCAACTCGGAAGGAGAGGAGGAGGATGCCAAACAAGCACTGGAGTTGGAAATTGCTGGGACCACACCTTCATCAGACGCCAACATAGTTGCCTCAGATGCCCGAAGAGTCTCCTTTGGGGGTGCACCAACGGTCTCTGCAGCAGGGGCGTCAGCAACGCCATCAACAACGGAGTGATCAAGATCTTCCTGGGAAAGACGAGCGATCACTTCGGGCAAAAGAGGCGTACGGGCGGCATCAATAGAAACTGTGGGAATCTGACTTGAAGATTTACCAACAGCAGTCGCCTTACGCTTGGAGGATTCACTAGCTGAAACCACCTCACTGGCCCCAACCACCACCGACGGAACGATTTTCTTGCTAGATTTAGCTCTGATAAAGTTCGGGTTGATCTTGGGAGCCACTATACAAAAAGAAAAGCCGTATCAGTACAGAAATCCAACGACGACAAAAAAAAAAGAAAAAGGGAAAACCCTAGTTCTCTATCACTTCTGACAAACCCGATTAACTAAACCCCAAGTATTACTACTGTGCAGTTTACTCAGGGGGGAAGTGGGGAAAGAGATGAGTAATCAAAAACAAAAACTCACTTGTTCAGAAGTTAATAGAGCTATTGTTGGAGTACGAGGAATACGGGAGCGAGCGGAAAGGACGGTAATGTCGCTTTAGCACTTTAGCAAATCTAACTTGCAAATAGCAGGATAGATGGAGAGTACCCACGAAGGCTTTAAATAGCCTCAGGTATTAAGACGACGGTTGAAAGCTAAGGACAACCAACGACCCAGATCGAAATGACGCTTCAAAATCCGCAGAAAGCAAGATCAACGGTCGGAGGGATGACACATGGAAACATATGGAAGCGAGCACCCGATGCAGAGATACCTCCAATCGTCGCACCGCCATTATAATAATGGGTGTATTTCCGATTCATTGGAAATAGTGAATGGTGTACAAAAGCAAGAAAACGTTTGAACTTCGCAGAAGGGAAACGTGTGGACTTTGCAATAAATGAAGTAGTGGGGAAGATTAATGCATCTTCCCAAACCGCATCTTTGCAACATTTCTACAAGATTATTATTCGGCGAGGAATGTAAAGTTAAGTGATAAGTTTTATCATTTATACTTTGATATTCAAGGCAAGATTTTGGCAAGAGACAGGGAAATGGAAAGGCCAACATGAAAAAGAAATGTCTATTCATTAACAAGGAGGTCAATCTTTACAAAGAAACAAAAGAGAACTCCCTAAGCCTCTTCTTCATTATTGCCCGAGGGACCCTGGTCGGGAGGACTTTTCTCAGGATCTTGAGAAGAGCCTTCCTCAAGAATGACATTGGCTGATTCCTCTACAGCAGCAACTTGAGACTCGGCTTGTGATTTCTCCTTTGGAAGCGCCGGCTCGTCAGCCAGGTATGCCTCATATTGAGGGTCAGCTGGAAAAGGATCATCTTCTTCCCGAGCCCAGTCTGGGAGATCCATGCCAACTTTCCCGAAGACCTCTTTATGGCACACCTCACGAAAGGGAGCAGTATCGAAGGAAGGGATTGATGCGAGAATTCGCTCCCAAACGTCATTCTGCCCCAAGCGATAAGCTTGAATGTTGTAGGCACCTAGCAGCTCGGAGAAAGGTACGCTGTTCAGGTATTTCTGAACACACTCCTTCCGAAGCTCTGGCTTTATATGCTCGGGCTTGCTAGGGATCGCCAACTTCAAATATTCTTCGTTCTCCCTACATCGGAATTCAAGCCTGTCACCGAACAACGTGGCAGCTGCTTTTTGCTTCCTGGCCTCGCGCTCAGCAACAGCGGCCCGAGCCTTCGAAGCATCAAGGGCCTCCTTGAGGGAGATCACTTCTTCCTCATGCTTTCTCTGCAGCTCCTCAGCAGCTGCAGTCAGCCGGTCTATCTCAAAATTGGCCTTGGCCAAATTCTCTTCACAGGTTTGCAGCAAGGAGCTGGTGCGGCCAACCCGGCTCAATGCTTCCATGTGTTGATAGAAACTCAACACAGCATTCCTAGGAAGGCGAAAAATATTATGAGAAGTCATAACAAATTATGAAGAAATAAGTAAGCGAGAAGACCAGTACCTTGTGGATTGACTAACAAGGGAAACGTCATCCAGGGCTTCAAATTCTTGGCGGTCAGAAGGAGCAAGACTGAGGGAGCTCCACTCTGCAGCTTTCTCAGGATCCCAAGTCACCCTGTTGGTCAACTTCAGGGTCCACTGGGGGGTGAAGACCTCCTCACAATCCGTTGAAGCTTTGGATTTTTTATGGGAGGAAGCATCAATTGTGTCATGCCTCCTTTTGGTTTGGGCGGAGGAGGAGACATTAGACCTCTCCACCATTGGCTTCTTCCCTTTATCCAAAGCATCAGCTATGGGCCTGATATTCCTGATACCCCTGTAAGAGGGGTTGGGAGAGGGAACAGAAGCCTCTTGATCTATGGTCAAGGCTCTGGGTGATCGTTGCTCGGCTGTCACAACGGCCCTAGCGGCCTTCGCTCAGAGTTCTCGGGGTTCATTCTTGGAGGCACCTGCAAAGAAGAACAAGGGTCGAATTAAAGACATATCACTTCAGTAAAATTAAGGGATGATGGTTAGAAGCTCACAATGAGCCAAGCCCCAGTACTGAAGAATGGAGTTATACTCCACCTCAAATCCATGTATTTCTTGATACCATAGAATGGATTTGATCTTCCTGACGGCCGCCTCGTCTTCTCTGGATAAGGGGAGGCCTCGGTTATTCTCGGAAGAAGTAGTACACCGCCTTCAGGCGGTTGGGAAGTTAAGATCCGATGGAGGCGCTCGATAGAAAAAGTATCGTTCGCGCCATCTTTTGTGGTTAGAAGGGCAAGTTCCTTTGGCAAGGATGCTGCCCCTCCAATCAAGTTCAGCCTTATTGCGTTTGGACAGAAAAACCCATCCGTGAGGATGAGAGATAGAAAGAACATGAAAATGTACAAAGAGAGAAAGAGATGGCGTAATGCCAAGTTCAAAACACAAACCCAAGAAGCCGATGATGAGACGCCAACTATTGGGAAGGAGCATTCCGGGACAAATGTTCCAATGATTCGAATCGCTGGAGAACAAAGGATTAAAAAAGGGAAAGTGAACCCCGCTTTCCAGTGCATCTATGTACAGAGAAAATTCACCCGAAAGGGTTGAATCAACCCTCTCATCAGAAAAGGGAGCCCTAACCTGATAAGAGGAAGGAAAATCAAAATCTTGGATGGCTGAAAGAAGGGTTTCCTCATTATAAATGGAGGGAACAAACCCAGGTCCACCATCGGACCTGGAAGTTTGAGGCTGCCTAGAAGACTCGACAATCTTGGAAGATCCAAACTCGAGGAGGGCAGGAGGAGTTTCGGTTTTTCTCTCTAAACCTTTTTGAGAAACTTCAGCAAACTCGTGCCAGAGGACAGTTAGGGTTTTGTTATCACTATCCGACTGTTCGGAAGCAGGAGAAGCAAAAGCCTCACTACTATTACTAACACTGGGTACTAGAGAAGCCCCATTGTTCGCCATTACTTGTTTCAGTAAACTACAAAAAGAAAAAGACCAATAAACTTACTGATTCAGTGAGGCAGAAGCTTGAGAGCAAGAAGGAGCGAAGCAGACAACAAAGTTTCAAATTCCAGACAGGAAGAATGAAACCTACGAAGACAACGAACCGCTTTTAAAATACCCGCACGAGTGTTCGGGAATCTGAACGATCGAGATTGATTCAAAATCAACGACTGAGATTGAAAGACGTATTGAAAGTTTGAACTCACGAATCCGAAACAGGCGTTTGGAAACTGTCGCCTGGATTACGTGAGCCACGACAGATCGACTGCAAGGTGACACGTGGCCTTACCCTCACAACGCTCGAGGAAAAGTGACCACGGCATTAAATGTGATATGACATTTAATGGAGCACGCAGAGTCTATCGCCTGACGAAGAACCCAGTTAAAAACCAAGCCCTCGAGATCGACCGAACGCTTGGTCCTGGGGGGCTCGTGATACGGAGAAATTATGATCAAACCGGGTTCATAGCTGGTTCCACCCTCGACCCCGGTCGAGACAGAGGGAACCGACTCGCTCCCGAGCAAACCGGATCCAGAAGATGGCTTGCTGAAGAAGAAAACTGATTCAGCTACAAGCACACCCTAATCCTACTTATGGATTAGGGTAATTACCCTAATGATGGCAGACTCGAATTGACAGCTGCGGCTAATCATTATCGAAGGGATAATCATCGCATAACCTAAAGAGTTATCTCAGGAGTCCTTTACTAGTCCAAACTAGTAGAAGTCATTGCTCAACGGATCTATCTGCTAAGATCCAACGACTACCCGAAGAAGGCTCAAGTGCATCCAACGAAGGAGATTCGAAGGTACACTCTATATAAACCTCACTACCATACGAGGTGAGGAGGATCGAAAACACACAATCTGAGACTCAGGTTCAGATACATACTGATAGACTTAAACTATCAGCGGCTTACGATCTAGATCACTTTTCCCAGTTCTTCATTCCTTAACTCTGTGCTTCTAGCAGAGCCGTTTGTGATTAAGTTCATCAACTGACTTAGCCTTCGGAGGTGGACTTCCGACCCCCGCGGTCGGGCCACATCTGACGCTTTCGTTTTGCAGGTCATTACGAGGAGATCTAAGGGCTGAGCAGATTTTGGACGCATCAAAGGAGCATATACTTTGATATGGAAATACAATATATGATTCTTGCACACAATAAGATATTCTTGATATGGAAAGATAGATTGCCACCCAAGATAGAAGGTGCATAGAATGGAAATATTGACTACCAACATTGCGTGTTGAGATCACTGTAATCTTCAATTAAGATGGGAATGTTTACAAAAAAAAAAAAATTTAAGATGGGAATGTAAATCACCAAGATTGTATGCTGAGGTAATTGAGATTTTCAATTGGAAGTATTGTCTATTGGAGGGTGATGGATATTTACAATCAATATTATTTATAACAGAAAAAAGTTTTTTTACAATTGGGGTTATTGAGTGATGACCCATAACAAAAATAAGAGCCATGATAGGATGACCAGACATGGGTGTGGGGGGCTAGTTGTGGGTGGAAGGGTACTTTAGTAATTTCATGGATAAACTTAATTTAAGAGAACCCAATAATTTGTGCTCTACTAAGAAAGCCCTCGTGCAAAAAATTCTTCATTTTATTGGATAATAATAAAATAATTGGCAACGACCCTGGAAAATCCTAATTCCTAAGAAGGATCTGGAGTCGGGAGGGACCATGCTTTTGAATCGCGAGTCGTATAGAGAATCACCGATCCGTATCGGAATCAGTCTGTCCTTGTGAAAACCTCGAATTAAGGGCTTTTAATACGTGTAGGATTCTTGTTTCGTTATTAGAAAAGAGAAAAGGAAAACCAAACTGGAAACGGAAAAACGCAACAAGTAATCCTCCGAGTCTAACCAAACTTGTAGGCTGTAGCCCTAATTGCGTCCTTGCGAAGGCGATTTCATCTTTTCATCTTTCTTATCTCCGGTGACTCAGGCGTCTTCCCCGTCTCCGGTGGATCGGTCCAGCTCTCCGTTTCGATTGCAGTGGTTCGTGTCTTCTCTATCTTCTCCGTCTCGGCGAATATTGGTGTGGGATCGTGAGAGGCAGAGCAATTTACTGAAGGTCAGTTAAATAAATCTCAGAATTGATGGATTATTTTAGGTTGTCACTGTGGGCTTCATAGTGAAGCAGGTGTGAAGCTTTGAGGCTTTTCACGAAACTAGTATGTCGCAGAGTTACTTTCTGCTCTTAATAAATTAGTAAACGAAGGAATGATGAGACCTTTTCCAAAAATTTTCTGTCACCTGTGCATTCAATGTAAAGCTCCCCAATGATCCAACATTCAACATTTAAGCCTACTCAATGGAACTGTAACTTGCACAACTAAAGTCTTGCATTTCATTCATATAGTTACAGGACTTGTTAAGAGAAACTCTACGGTCCAGTCATTAGCAATCAGTCAAATCTACGACAATATTTGGTTTATTATCTGCTGCCATAAGCATCTCATCATTCACACTGATTGTACTATAAATTAGTGGCCCAATCGAATCCAGGGAAAATCAATGCGTTATTCTTCTGAAAATATCAGCATGGAGGCATAAGTATGAGTCAGCCATATTAGGGAGATATTTTCCATATGTGGTGAAACCAAAATCATAAGAATTGAATAATGTTAGTAGATAGATAAACTTTCCCATTATATTCAACAGAGCCCAATGAACTCCAACTAGAATAAAATTGCATGGCCCTCCGGATTGGGAAGAGATTTCAGATCACAATTTTTGTTTACAATGTTCAAATCATCATATGAATGTCCGTTAGGATGTATCATGTCTTGTGATTTTGTTGGATTATGCGATGGATGGTATATAGGTATATTTTCTTTCATTGAAAACAATGTGTATATGCTATCATTTTGTTTATTGCGTTTTGAATGAATGTCTATAATATATCTGTATTATTGTTGTATTGCACACGTGTTAAGCATTTGTGTATCATTGCCATACATGATTTATAAGTGCTGGATTTTTTGAAAAGTTTTATCGCACTAACTATTTAATTGTTGTACGTGTATGATTGCCGTTCCAAAACTTACTAGCCACCCTTGCTCATAGCTTCCTTTCCTCCCCCCTACAAGGGTCTCTTCCATGCAACTCATATCTGCAACTTTTCTCTGTCTCACCATGTGTAACTTACATTGTGCCATTATTCCTTATAGAAGCATTCAAAACAGTTTGATATTGGAGGAGCATTGCTTCCAAGGAGGAGTTGCTTTGCTGTGATGTTACCCAGCATGGTTTGCATTTAAAAAGAGAGGACTCACGAAGATTGAAAGTTCCTCCAGCCTTGGATCAACGCCCAAAGACACTGAACAATAACCTTGGTAAGAATCATACTGAGGTTGTCGAATTTTATTTTAAGGTTTAAAACTGTTGCTTTGTTTTTCCATATTATTATCATATCACTAAGAATTAGAATTCTTTTTTTACAGGTTAATCATTGGGCCTGATCAATTTGAATTGAGGTGTAAAAGAATTAGGGAATTATTATGGGTTCGTCAGTTGTGACGCCTGAATCTGTTTTGGAGTCGCTGATGAATGATGGTACAATTGATGCTCTCAGGCTAAAGATAATCAATCAACTAAAAGCTAATGTAATTGAAACTTTTACCCTAACTCTAACTCTTTGTCTCTCCCTCCCTCACTCTCTCTCTCTCTCGTGCGCTCTTAGTGTGGGGTTGGTTTTTCTGATTACTATTTAGAAGTTATGGAGACATCTGGTATGGTTTGATTTCTTTCTCTATGACCAAAGGATCTTTCTTTTGATGTTCTTCTTGGTTCAGATTTTGAACGGCAAGCCCGAAGTTTGGTTTGGGTTTGAGCTTGTTTTGTTGATTTTCAGCCATACAGAGTTGGACTTTAATGTAATTGGGCTGGTGAAAGTGGATAATTCCGTGCACTAAGTAGACTCTTTGATGATGTCAAACCCAGTGTAACTTGAGAGCAAGGAAAGTCATTCTTGGGCTTCACTGGGCTAAGATGTAGATATGCTATAATTAAGATCTGAAGAACTTAATTGGTTTCTAGTTGAAGTTGGTTATGGAAAACAGAGAGGCCTGCTTTCTTCTATTAATAAGATTCTTATGGCAATATTTAGATGATTCTGTGTTTTAAGTGTGAACTAGGTTTTTATTTTGTCTTCCTCATCACTTCTATCCACTGAAAACAAGTAGTCGTAAATTATGTGGAGTGTGGGAGTGAGAAAGACATATTAAAACATAAGTTATGCTCATGAGTTTTTTGCCTGTAGAGATCCTATTTAGAGAGCTATAATGCCTAAGGGTGTTATGCCTTATGCACTTTGCTTAAAGCTTTTACATGAACTTTGAGTTCACTCATGAAAATATCTTTCATGTAAAAGATTGAAAAAGTGAAAACAAGTATTTATTGAGTAAAGTTTTATTCTGAACTAGTTTGTGATAAGGTGCAGTTTTTTTTCTCTTCTTCTTTCTGTTCCTTGTATATTGTAGATTCTTGATCTATTTTCTGATGATGTAATTGCAGGAAGAGTTGAAAAATAACACACTTACGATGGTGGAACAGAGTAAGGTTTTAAACACCCCTGGTGCTGAGAAACAAACCAAGAGGGAGCTATTTGATGCACTTAGGTGTGAACTTGAGTAAGTGAAATCTCCCCCTCTTTTTGCTTGTGTGTATGGTTGTGTCACTCCATTTTTACCATTTTAGAAGTGATCAGTGGTTTGATCTGAGTGATCGTTGATTAAATACTGTGGCACAGTAAACATCGAATTTTTATGTTATTCTCAATGCTGAAAAATGGCCTTTTCATTACTGTCCTTTTTCGAACTATTTGAATAGTTGGAAGGAAAAGGGGCTGAGTCCCACAGATGCAAAACATAAATAGATTGGGTTTTGATTTCTATCATATGAGTATGTGCATGTTGGCTGACATTTGGTCCCTAATGAATTAATTCTTAGGCCCAGTGCATTTGTGATCCTGTTATACTCTACGCCAGTACAATTCCTGATTACCTTTGCTTGTTCTTCATTATTCCAATGTTATAGACAAGTTTTAAATTATGAGGATTGGGAATTTTATGAGAAAGCTGATTCTAAGGCATCCTGGCTCCTTAGTCACCTTGGGTGCTTTGCTGCTTAGTCAGGTGCCTTGCCACCTTTTTTTGGATACTTTCTGACGTAATGGTCACTTTGCCACCTGGGTAACAAGGTCTTATTGTATCTTTGAGATGGAAGATACTTTAAGGATACACAAGGTAATGTCAAGAAACAAATGGAAATAGGCTGTGTGGTTGTGCGTGTGCAGTCTTGAAGCATAAGATATAGGAAAATTTACGAAACTCCCTTAAGGTATGGTGTAATTTCATTTTCACCCATCAAACTCTCAAAATTACATGTACCATCCTTACTTTCCAAAATAATTGGCACTTTAGTCCAATTTATTAGAATTATAACTTTGTTGAAATGCCTTTAATGCCAATATTAAGTTATTTTAATAGAAATAGTTTTTTATTAATTTAAATTTAAAATCAGTCCTATCCTCCCCTCTTTTAAGTCTTGTTTTTGTCTTGCTCCTCCCTCTTCCTCTCCTTGATATCATCCCTAATTTTATATTAATAAAAAATGTTTCTAATGAAATAAGTTTATCTAAGTATTAAAAGTATTTTAGTCAAATGCTAATTTTTTTGCAAAAATAGGGGTGGTATGTGTAATTTTAAAGTTCAATGGGTGAAAATGGAATTACACCATCCCTTAAGAGAGATATATGTAAATTCCCCTAAAATTTTTAAATAAATTAACAATTTTAATTTGTATCTTTTAAGAGAAGTTAGGTGTATTTAATTGACTATGCATAAACAATGAGGTTTCTCATATGCTCACACGAAAAATAATTTCATTCTTAGTTTTGGGAAAGATAGAATGTTTAGATGCTTGGAAACTGCAAAATGAAGAGGTTAAAATTCAAAGTTTTGAGATATATTTGTTCTTTTGGAGATCTGATTCCAAGCCCTAATTGCAAGCCATTTATTCTTCAAATAAGTAGATGAAAGAAACTTACTAGAGTCACTGTTGACGGTAGAAGTTATCTATAGTCATGGGTCATTTTTATTATTTTATAAAAGACTAGTACAATTTTTAGAAAATGTTGATGGGTTAATGCAAGGAATTTGCCAAGAAGAAAAGATTATCACATGGGGTGATTTAAATGTACATATTGGGAAAGACCAAAGAGCTATGAAAGTTTACATGGAGGATATGGTTTTGGAGAGAGGAATGAAGAATGGATCTCAGTTTAGATTTTGTTGTTGCTTTTGGTCTATCTGTCGGAATTTGTAAATACTTACTTTAAAAAGAGACCCGAGTATTTACTTATATCCAAAAGTGGACGCCATAGAAGCTAAATAGATTTCTTCCTAACTAGAAGGTCAGATATATTGTTGTGCAAGAATTGCAAGGTGACATCATTGGAAACCTTATCCATACAACATAGACTATTGGTCTTGGCCAAACTCATAAAAGGTGTGACGCTAACTATCGTAGGATAAAGTGGCGGAAATTAAAAGGAGATTGCTTGAAATCTTTCACTAATGAAGTAGTCAAACAACGAAAGTGGAAATTTGAGGGAGACACTAAAATAACGTGGAATGAGATTACTATGTGTATTAGAAAGGTGGCTAAAGATGTTATAGGTGAATCAAAAGGAGAGTGACATTTTTATAGAGAGATTTGGTGGTGGGATAACTAGGTTCAAGTAGCCATTAAGAATAAGAAAGGTAGCTTTAAGATATGATAAAGGACTAAAGTTGTAGAGGACTTACATAGGTATAAGGTGCCTGGAAATGAAGTTAAGAAAATTGTGAGAAAAGCAACGGAGAAGAAGTATAAAGCTTTATAGAATAAGATAGCCACAAAGGAAGGGGAAAAAACTATTTATAAGGTAACTAAATGAGGGATAGGAAGAGTGGAGATCTTAGGCAACAAGGCGGCAAGAGGTTGACTTGACCCAAAAAGGGCCGGGGTCCTAGGCATCGCTTAGGTGACACCTTGACAACCGTGTGCTGTAAGCTTCCCTATCCCCCTTTACCCTAACTATTAGACCCTTAATCCATGCCGTCCCACAAGTTGAATGGTTTTCCCTCTGAAGTTTCCACCCATTAGGATTTGTACCACCTGGCCCATCTTAAGTTTGATAAAACCGTAAAACTTTCCATCATCATCCATAACCAAAATCAAGGTTCTAGGTTTCAATTTTGAGGCCGGTTTTGGCCTGGCTAGAAACTGAAATCTCAAAATTTCAGTCGAAAATTGGTTTTTTTTTAACAAAATTTGGCCTTAGGTTTTGGGCCTTATACGAGCTCCTTATCATGTCATTTCTTGCCTCCTACTTATTAAACACAATGGAAGTAATAGTTTGCACCAAAAAATCACTGAAAAGATATTGTTAAGCATACTAGTAAATGACTGGTTTCGTGAAGTATTCATTATAATGCATACAAGCATAAATTCATCAACATACATGAATTGTTTAATAGAGTGGTTACAACTTACAATTACATAGACAACAAGTTAACAAAAATTACAAAATATCCCTCACTCAATCCAAGATGAGTCCCAGGGTGGATCCATCCTGTGAGTTGGGTAGTACTGTGCCTATATGATTCTCTCCTTTGAACATTGGGTACACATCTCTTGAAATGGCCCTTCTGTGGTTGTTGAGGTAGTTGACAATTGCAACACTGTATGTTGTCATCCACATGCTTAAGATATCATGTCTGAGGTAATTTGCAATACGGATATGGAACAGGCGATGGCTCTAGTACTGGTGGTGGTTGCATGCGGAAGATGGACTCCACAAATGTCTGTGCCTTCTATCCAGGATCCGCATAAGTAGCACTTTGGTACCCATATACCATTTTGTTGGGGACTTGGAAATAAGTCCATGTGTCCCAGTGGTGCCTGATAATTGGGAGGGATACCTAAGGTCCATAAGCTCCAAAAATAGATGCTACGCTTTATAGGACTATTGTAGGACTGGGAATTTGTAGGTCTCCAAGATTTGGGTCCTTTAGCTGTGGAGCCTTTGGACTCATCCAAGCTTATGGATCCCATCTAGCTTGCCAAATTGGCCGCATCCATAGGATGGTCGTATGATGAGGTGTCATCCTTATATCCATGTTCATGCTTTTTCCCATTCCCTTCTAGTTGTAGGTCGAAGCACGACCACGAGATGCAGCTCCACCATGATATGCATCCTATGTGGCATGGCTGAACGAACTCTCCCTTTTGAATCTCAGTGTCCCTCCCTCTCCCTAACTCTCAACTGGTGGTGGTGCTTTCTCCCTAGGATCTGTCGAATCATGATCACCAACTCCATCATCATCGTCATCATCATCGCCAATATAGGTCCATTATTGTCGTCATCATCAGTATCATCATCCTGAGGGGGTGCCTGAGTCACATTATCCTCAGTGTCCGACCACGCAATATTATCCTCACTCTGGTTGGATGCATCAGGGTGTGGCACGAAGGGAGAGCGGGCTCTGCATGTGTTCTCCCCTCTTGGGCTAAGAAGTCATCCACATTTGCCCCATCTGCTCTGCAGTATGTCTACTGGGATGACCTCCCTCCTTATTTAGCAACGACCCTCCTTTATCCTTGACCCACTCAAATAATGGGTTCTCATCATCAGTCTCTACCTCAAAGATGTTTTATAACTTGATCATGTTATTCTCTCTGTCAATCCTCTACTTGATATGATCATCCCTCAGTCTCATATTATAGTGCACAAGACAAGATCCTCTAGATGCTTCACACCCAATCAGTTGCACCTCTTTGAGTGGATGAGGTTGAAGGTGCTCCAATTCCGCTCACACCTAATGGCAAAACATGTCTGTGAGAGCTCTTTACATACAATCACAGACAAATTGGGTGAGGAAGTCTCATATTGCAACCACCATTCAACTGCAACAAACATATGGAGTATAGTTAGTGAGGTCTTTGACTCAGTGTCATACAATACTCAAGTAACTACCTAAAAGATAGGATATAAATATCTTATGAATTAACTTACCCCCAGGGGTGGTTTCCCGTGCCAATATTGCCGCGGAACGACCGAAGCTCCCAATGGCATCCCTAGATGACTTTATCTAATATGAAGTAAAACAATAACTAGGTTAATAACTTAGTATGGTATGATGAATTACAAATTATGAAATCACAATCTCACCCCAAAATTGATGATCACCTGTTTGGATGGATTCGGTTCCATCCTCTCCACTACAATATGGACGGTACTTATCAAGTCTTGCCTGATCCTAAGCATGTCTTTGTAGTGGTACTTGGGATTTAGATAATATGCTAAGTAACAGATGACAAGAATAAGAGGGAATAGAGTGATAATAAATTGAAAATTAAATCCACCAGTAGACTTAATATTTAATAACTCGCTTAACCTTATGTAATGGATGCTGTTGCTGTTTCTCCCATCCGTTTTGGATGATTTTGAGGATTTTCTTGCTGCCATGGGTAGACATTGCAAGCTGCTACTTCATCTTATCTATTGCAGCCCATATGTGTGGTAGAATTGGTCTTTTTTAATAATCTACCATCCTCAAAACATGGATCATGGGCTCAAACAACTTTATTACAATCTTCACATTACTCTAGAAGTTGTTACTTAGAATGGTAGTTTGTGCTGGCCGCCCTCCTAGGGTTGAAGAACCCTCCCAGTTAAACCATTGCTTCGATGTTAACATGGAGCTAAGGCCAACCTTTTTACTCTCAAAGCTCTGTAGTGTAATCTAATTTTTTGCAAATCTGGTTTTGCCTGGCCTCACCAAGTCACCTTGACACCTATTCCTCATTGTCTGGAGTGCAACTCCATGGTTAAATGTGCTGACCTGATCGGATTGGTCCACCACTTTCTTCACAATCTTGCATTGACCCATGTCCTTTAGCATGAGGCCAATGCAATGAGTAGCACATGGAGTCAAAAGAGCTTATTCGGTCTTGAAAAGCATGCCCAAAAGAGCTTGTTAGCAGAAGGCTAGAAGCAGGAAGCAATGAACCATCAAGCGTGTATGTATTTAAAATTAGTTCTAGAAGCATGTATTTAATACTTGGGGTTCTCCGTCATCTTCAACCCAACTTAATTTTAGTTGGATCTATTATTTGTCACAATTTGGATAACATGATCATCTCCAACTTCCATCATCAGGAACACTTTCCGCTTATTATAATTCAACATGAAATTGATGATCGACTATCTACTGGGATCAGTCAACCAATCACACCTACATAGGCTTCAATCCTGCAATGTATTGATTCAAATCTTCCTTATGCTTAGCCAGGTCTATATTATAGATCTCACGTGGGGTGGGCCCTTATATACTACACCCAACCTTTTCTATTGCCTCAAACATTTCCCTATGGCAGGGCCCTTAGGTTCCATTTGCTGGAATACTATGGTGGAAGGTCCATTTGGAGAAAGTGAGTGCACTTTCTCCTTCACACTCCCCCATATGTGCTTCAGCTTCCTCTGCTTATGCTCTGGCCTCCTAAACAAGGCCGGATCTGTACGAAGAATCTGAATATCAGGATCTGTAGCTGCTGTTGATGAAGCTTGGCCCCTTTTTGGGACTTGTGGGGTTGGATGTGTCTCCTCCTTGACACTCTTGCTCCTTCTCATAGGCTATGGGGAGCTGGCTCTCTAGAGGACCTTGCTTCCATGGCCCTCTGCTGTTTCCTCATATCATGCATCCTTTGGTGCTCCCTGCTCATCATCATTACTGTCTTCATCTATGCAGCCTTTGAGTCAGGGTGAAGTGCATTCTCTCTTGGCTCATTTGGATTAAAGTACTGCGCTCCTAGCTCTGGGAGGTCGTCTAGGCAAGCAACCTCGAACTCCTCCCTTTGTAATCTCTTCTTTTTCCTCTTTTTCTTGCCAGCCCTGAAGTATTGTGCCATTGTTTGCTTGATCTCTATAGGCACCTTGGGCCATCCTGTTGCATTCTTATCTCCCCCAGCTAGCTGAACCTTTAATTTGGTGGCCCCACCACCTCCTATCTGTTTCTTGCGATAATTACACTCTCTCTTCTTCTTATTAGTTGTCAGTGGCCTCTCATGTTACCAAGCAATGTTTGATATCTTTCGAAGAGTATGCCTTATACAAAAAGTACATACTAAGTATCTTATTAAGCATTATAATTTACAACAACTCCAAAAATAGCATACATGCTTTTACGAGTGTTCTCCTTTTTTTAAATAAACAAGAAATACTTGGTATTTTTTAAGAGTTAAATATTTTTAGAAAATATTAGATAATTTTCAAAAAAAATCAAAATATATAATTAACAACCATAAATTTAATTCAACACCATCACAATGTAGACCAGGTGATGGTGATTAAGTTCAAGCCCATACATCATGTATAGGTATGTAAAAATACATAAATTAGAAAATAATTTTTAAAATCAGAAAAATAAAAAATTATAGCAATAATAAAAAAATAGTTTTAACACCACACAATCATAGATCAATACCCTAGACTAAACATATATAATTTGGAAGCAATACAACATGATCTAAGACATTAACAAAACAAAATAAAAATATGGGAAGTTTGGCATCCCACATTGCAAGAGTCTCAAAAAATCCCCAATGGAAGATCAAAAGAGAGGTTTGAAGGCAAAGAAGTGTGAATGAGGTGAAATGGAGGTAGAAATCAAGAATACCAAGAGAAAGGGGTATAGGAGCTCGAAATTTCGCTGGCGGAACCCCTTCGAAACTGTTGGAACCTGCGTTTTTTTGCAAGTTCTGACTGAATAAGTGAACTTCTATAAGCAGTTTGGATTGGTTGAAATTTTTGATTTGTATTGACCAAAACATTGTATTCCACCAAAATCCTGCAAGTTTCATTTCGGTTTTGAAAAATACTGAAAATTTGGTTGAAACTTCGACTGTTTCGATCGAAATTAGTTACATGTCCAAGCTACAAATTCTTCAGCCCATCCAGGGTTCCATTAACCTAACCTTGGCCAAAATTCCTCTCTAAAACCATCCCATAGGAAGATCCATGATTTTCAATTATCCCAATGCCATACCCAAACCATCCCATAGATAACATTAACCTTATTGATAGCCCATTATTAGCTGTTTCTCAAGAAAGATCTTGAAGGTTAATCCAGAACCTGGGTTACATCAAGGCTGCAGCAATTTAGGGCTTGTAACCCTGGTGTTCAGGTCTGGAATTCAAGGACAGCAGCTAAACGTTGTTCTATTCTCACAGTAGGTCATTTAGGGTTTGGTTCCTTGCTTCCTGGGTCGGAATTTCAATATCAGTAGCTAAATCACACTCAAGATACCCTGAAAAACCCTGCGGCTAGGGTTGGGTTTGGCTTTCAATTCTTGGGTATTGAAAAGTAGGGATTAGGGTCTGGCCAAGAGAAAACTAATGAATTTAATTCTGTTTTGTGACTTTGTAATTTCAGAATTAATTCATAGAAGTTAGGGTTTAGGAAAAAGGCATCCTATTTGGTCTCTTAAGATGTTGGATATGATTAGGGTATAGAGGGGCGGTAGAGAAGGTGTAGGAGAAGGTAATCCTTAAAGGGGTTTGGGAGTTAGGAAAGTTATGAGAGGTTTAGTGAAACAACGGTTTAAGTTTCTAGAGGAAGAAGGTGAAGTGCAGGAACTTTCTGCAACTAGGAGGGATGGGGCTGTGTTGAGTTCTAGAAGAAGGAAAAGAGAGGGGGGAGAGGTGCGATCCTAGGGGAGAGACAATAGGGGGAAGGGGGTGGAGGGTTTAGGATTTAATGAAGGGGATGGAGCGCTGTAAGAAAAGAAGATTGGGAGGGAGGTCTGCAATGGGGTAGAAAGGGGGGAATTGGGTTGGTTATGGGCTAGGGGGTTGAACTTACTTGCTGGAGAGTGGACTGGTTCACTCTAGGCTGCTCTAGGTGCTGTCACAAGGCTGCCACAGGCTTAGGAGTAGAAGAAGATGAAGAAATACTGCAGAAATGCAAACAGTCAGTTGTGGGGATCCTTTTTGGAACCCACTTCTCCAATTCTCCTTCAATTCTCTGGAAAATTTTACTAATCTAGTCTGAATTGCTTACAAGGTATGGTGGGCTATTTATAGCTATTTATAGCCTCTACATTGAAGGAAAATAACGAGGACTCTATAAAAAAAACCCACTTGAATTCAATTTAGGAAGCCTACTTGGGCTCCTCTTAGGGAATTCTATCTGGATTATAATTCTTTGAACAACTAAACAACTTAAAAAAGACACTCAAAACAACTAGAAAAGGAGTCTTCTAAAGAACTTCTAAACTAAGACAAGTTGCAAAATAAAAGTTCAACTCTAACAGGGAACCCTTCTTGAAATTGGATTCCAACTAGGATTCTTAATTACATTGGGACTCTTAGAACTAACTTAATTAGAAAAAATAATAGTAGATTCTAGCTCCTAACAGCATGGTGAAGCTAAGTAGACCACTCTGACACCAAGGGAGGTGGCAAAATGATCAAAATACCCCTCGGACATTCAGCCAGCTGTACGTGCCTTTTGGCATGGAGGCTGTTTTGGGCCCAAAATATGAAGTGCCATATACTTGCTGATCCGTTACATCAGTTGGGCTATTAAGAAGCATCGTATAGATAAACTCCGTATAGCAAAAGGAGGATGCTAGGATGTATGAGTGACAAAACTAGAAAGGATAAGGTAAGGATGATCATATTAGAGCTGGAATGGAAGTAGCTTCGATAAATGATAAGGTATGAGAAAGTCGATTGTCATAAAAGTGTTGAGAAAGGATATGCATAGCTTAGGCCTTGTATCCATAGTTGTCAAAGCGGCAATGCGACCAAAGCGAGAGGGGGGGGACTAGGTAATAAGGCAACAAAGCGGTGCCTAGGTGGCAATATGGCTACAAAGCGGTTGAGTAAAAAACTTTCAATATAACTACTTTTCAATACGACTACTTTCTATAATAAGCTAAACAAATATTCAATAGTCACATTCATCAAAAAAAAAAAAAAGCATTCAAGAATCATAATTATGAAAAATTATTCAGAAAAAGAACACGACATAAGTTCATCTCATCAAACCATGGTTGTCAAAGCGTTCGCATAGGCATTTACTGATTCATTGATTCTTGATGTTGACTTGTTGAGTATGAATTATGCTTCACATTCTATTGCCAACGGGCACGGGGTCCCACTCACTTTGGGCATGGGGGTCCCGCTCACAAAGCAAAATAGCTTCTATGTCACTTTGGGCCTTGGAGTTCCTTTGCAGATTGGGCGTCAATTAAGCGATTCAAAATAAAGCGGTTGAAAAACCGCTTTGCCGCTTAGGCTTGCCTAGGCGGACGCTTTGACAACTATTCTTGTATCTAGTGTCCCCTCAAATAGAGCTGATTGGAAGGCAGGGATCCATGTAGCCAACCCATTTAGCTGGGCAAAAGTTTATTCTTGTTGTTAGAAGCCATGAGATGGCTTCTTAGGTCCATATAGAAGTCCATATAGATGCTGTTGTCTATAGTTGGTGGATTTTAAGTTTGTCTTTTCTTTGTTGAAGTATGAGAGAATACTTTTTGAGTCTTTTTGGTATCAATTTTCTTTTTAATTTTTTGACAAATTTTCATTTTTGTGTGTTCGGTATCTATTATGGAAACTATTTTTTTAAACGAATAGAAAAGGTCTATTATGGATTTTGGGCTAAATTTCATTCATTTCCTTTAATAAGCATTGCTCATATGACCTGAAAAACAATGGTAAGAACGTCATTAGAAAAACATATTCCTCCCACCTATTTCTCTCTTAGATTCCATAAACAGTTTGTATCCCATTTGAAAAGTATTAGAAAACTATTGACAGATGTTTAATCAAGTATATTTTTCATTCCATAATTTATTCTGGACACTAGTTACCAAATAAAAAAAAAAATTTATCAAAAGGGGTTTTTATATTGATTTCTTTTGAATAGAGAAAAAGTGAGAATGGAACTTGATACCAAAAAGATCCGATCCTTTAGTTCTTTCAGTTTATATCTTTAGTTATTGTTTCAGGGCCCAAATATCAGAGTTGGTCTGGGCTTAAGCCATTAAAATTTTATATATTTTCTTCGTCTTCTTCTTTTCATTAATATTTGATTCAAGCCAGTCCAGTGTCAAAAGTAATGAGTTCTAAAGTAGAGTAAGGTTTTGTTTTATGGTATTTATGTAAATAAAATTGTACAGTCCTAGCAATTTGAATCAATCAGAAGGAATTTTATTTAGTGAAACCAGTTAGAAACTTAGAATAAAATGCTTTTCTCCCTTCCATTTGGCTTCTTGTTACCAACCTAAGGCCTCTTTTTTATCCATTCTCAGGAACCACTGTTGATCCAAAATCTGTTTTAAGGCTGTAAATGGGCATCTTAGGTATCATATCTGGGTCTGTTTCTTTTCTTGAAAACGGGAGTCTTGGAAGGGGCCCATATATAAGAAATTGCATTTTTAATCCAATTTTGATTAGGCAATTGAGCATTAGCTGATAAATGGGTGATGTGGTTCAAGATTCTCGAGAAGTTTCTAAAACTAAAAGCCAGAAGCACAGGATGCACCGTTACAACCAGGATCAAGGTAGAAAACAATAGGACCGAAGTATGGATAGATTAGTTAGCTACTAGGAAGCTGAGTATTGGGGTTCATTAGACCTATCAATTGATATGAAATTATGGCAATCAACGAAAGATTCCCATCTTGTTTAGGATTCATGTTGGAGTGAAGGACTGAGCTATTTAGTTGTCTTATGATGATCTGATGTCTGATACTGATAACTGTGATGTAAACTGAATTGAGAAATAGATATGAAGACCAGCATTAAATTTCCAACAGAAAAGTGGAGATTAACTCAGAAAAAAGAACCAGGAAAGAAAAGAACAATAAGCTAACACATGATAAAGATCGCACTTTGTAATGTCAGAATACAGAATATCAGTAAACCAGAGGTTGATGAAGAATAACAGAGAGAGAAAAAGGTAGAGAAAGAAACTGAGCCAGCAGTAGACTAAGAGAGTGATCTGTTGCTGGTCCTAGATTCTTTTATTTCAGATCTGAGAACTGCCAAAATAGAAGTACAATCAAACAAGTAAACCAAAACCAGAAAAGTAAACCACCTATCTAAGACCCCTGAAGCAATCAAAACAATCTTACTGTATCCCGTATTTATAAATTACATGATGAGGCTACAGGTGCATTTGGTTTTTCTTAGACCAACCAATTCCTTATAATTGTTTTGAGATTACTTTCTTTTTCTAGATCAGTGGAGTAATCATGTATGAATGAAACATTGCTTTGATGTCATGCAGAACTCCAGTGCTTGAGAAGGCTTCTAAATCTGTATGGGAGTTAATTCTGGATGAAAATGGACTGGGGAAAGAAATATGTGAAATGGTTGAAAGATGTTACTGTCGATTAACTGGCTTAGAACCTCCATTGCTTCCTCCAAATACTGATGCACAACCTCAGATGGAGAAGGAGAAGGAGAAGGAGAAGGAGAAGGAGAAGGATAATTCAGATTCTTCATCTAAGTCAAAGAAAAGGAGCTATAGTGAGATTAGTACTCAAGGAGGAGAGAATGAAATTGTGGATGGATCCAAGAAGTCCCCTTCACTGCCAGAAGCTTCTGGTGTAGTGCCATCTTCTAATTTGCAAACATGATAAAGAGTTCGGGAATCATCTAATTGCAAACATGATAAAGAATTTGGGAATCAAGTCTTGGAGCATTAGGAATTAGTGACCTCCCTGCTGGTGTTGGAGTGAATATGGAAGCTTCTTTGCTGTCTAAATTTACAGTTTTTCTTACTACTTATCATATGTCAATGATCACGTAAATTCATCCTTTGGCTGCGCAAATTAAAGCTAATTAACATATTACATGTACATGGCACCAAATTGACACTATTGTAGAGGTGCATTTGGCTAATTCGTTTAGCTCCAAGTTAACCACAATTGGAGATATTTGTTGAGTAGTCAGTCTCTTAACTGTGGGTCTCTTTGATATGGGTTGTTTTTGTATTTATGTCTAATTTTTGCCTTTACAAATGTTGGTGTGACTGATGATTCTTATTTTTATTTGTAAAATTGAAGTACATAGAATTGGTAAAATCAATGACCATTTTGATATTTGCTCTGCTCTTTAATGAGCACCTGCTGTAGAAGCTCCAGAGAACATTTCTCTCTGTATTTTTATGCTTGTGTTAATCGTGTGCTGTTTGTTTTGTTTCCAGATATTGGATGTCATTTACTACTTACTATGCCTACTTTTACAAGGATATTTTGAAGAGCAATTTATTTGGACTCTGGTTAATTCATTCTATGAAGGTATTAGAGGTTTTTGGGGTTTTGGCTGGATTTTGAATTTCGTCTTTCCTCACCTCAAATCTCTTCGATGATGGGACCTTGGAATATTTAGAATGAGAAATCATGGTAAGGACGTGTTGGTACTTCTCGTTTTATCTCAAGGAAGAATGCTGGTCAAAGAACCTTGAGGGTTGGTTTAGCTGGTAAAAACTACCATTTTATAGAATTAGATCAAGAGTTTAAATCTCCTTGAAATGAGGAGCAGAGCTTCGTCGTGTAAATAAAGAACAAATTTCTGTGAGACCCCTTTGTTTAGGCTCTAGTTGCTAAAACTCACATACTCAAAACTTTCCATTCTGATTCCCCAAAAATTCCGACTCGCGCCTCTGTTTCTGTTCTAATGTTCTTAAATGCCTAAATTATCCTTACCGATATTTTGAGAAAGGAAAAGGAAAAGAACCAAAATGAGTTGCCGCTCTAGTTGATTGAGATTTCAAAAATTTTTTTATTCTAGATTTTTATGTGCACGCCTGCGGGTTGGGCAAGAAATTAGTGATCCTAAATTCGGTGATTTCGCCCTCTGGCAAACCGAAACGAGATCGGCAAGATATAGCTGAGAAATCGGCGATATCTCGCCATTTTCTGCTATTTTTCACCGAAATCGACAATAAACATTGAACTTCGCTGTCGGCGGCGGTCTCCGACGGCATCACCATGCTCACAGGCTCGCAGCAACCATCTGTGCATATTCCTAAAGAGAGAAAGCTTACTGTTCTTGAGAAAGTTCCAAAGCGAGAGGTTAGGGATGAGGGCGAAGGGTGGGAGAGAGAGTTAAAAAGGCAAAGATTTTGATTTGAATATTATATTATTGCTTTTACATTGACGATTGATGTTATGTTTTGTACATTTGTAGAATATTTTATATTATCTCTATTACCTTTTTAAGTTTTACATTTACCTTACATAGATACTCACACCGATGCATTGATATTTTGCTTTTACATTAAAGTGGAAACTTGAATCGCAAACATTTATGAATGTCTTTTCAAACTGGAAACATTTCAAATGTTTTTGAATAAAGCTTTTAAGGGCATCGAAATCTCGCCAATTTTTCGGCGATCGTTCTTTGATCCTCCCTTCTGTGCCATATATTTACGTTTTGGTAAAAAAAAACTAACACCTATACGTTAACCTTTATAATATCTTTTGAAAATAAAATTTTAATCGGGGTTAATTTGGTTATATTTTGAATTTAATTTGACTTTTAGTAGCGATTGTAAAAGGAGCAACAGGACCGGAACCGCAAACCGCACCGGACGGCGCCAAACCGGACCGACCGGACCGAAACCGGCCGGACGGACCAAACCGAAGAAAAGGCGGGGCCGGGAGCACAACCGAGGCGAACCGAACCGGACCGAAGCTGACCGACCACACCGAAAACAGGAAAGAAACACCAGACCGAGGCCCTAGGGCGCGACGCACCACACGCGCGCCCGAGCCGGGCCACCACCCACCTCAACCCGACCCAACCCACACGCTCACAGACACAGAGCCCGGCGAGCAAAAACGAGCAGGAGGACGCGGGAAGCCGAAACAAAAGCACCAAGACGCCCCACAGCCCCCCCGCGCCCTGAATGACATGGACCGGCAAACCCGGGGCGACAAGACAAGCAACCGACGGCCCACACGAGAAGCAAACAGGAGGACGGAGGCAAGCCAAACAAGGGAAAAAGACACCGAAACAACGAACCACGAAAACGACCGCCCACAAACCAAGGAGGCGGCACAAACGAAACACGCACCAAAAGACAAGAGGCGACAGAACCCAGGACCAGGAGCCGACGGGAGGCAGGAGTAGGGAGAGGACCCAGAACGACACGAGACGACCAACCACCGACCCAAGGAAGACAAGGAGAAACAACGGCGGGAGCCCAACCCAAGAGTGCAACGGGACACCGCAGAACCACAAAGCGAAAAAGGAAGACGGAGCAACAGGCAAGACCGAAACCCCCCAGCAAACAACAAGAGAGGGGAGGAACAAAAGAAGCCGTCGAAGAGAAGAAAGGGAAGAAGGGACAGGGAAGAATGGAACAATAGTTAGTCTCACAAAGACAAAGCAAAACAAGGGGGGACGATGGGCAACGGGGGAAAGGGAGCGATTGTATAACGAAACCGCGGACCGGTAGAAACCGTTAAACCGTCTACCGATTTATACCGAACACGGACCGGTAGCAATACGAACCGACCGTTAATTGGACGGCGGCGGTTCTAGGTATTCAAAGTTGGTTGCCAAACCCTGAATTCGAAACCGCCGATTGACTATTTGTAATGGTCTCTTTGAAGGAAAAGATTCAACTTTTTTTTATTTAATGATATCAATGGTTGAGAAGATATCAGTGGTTCAAGTAATAAGTTTGAACCAATAATACGAACCAACTCAACTCGAAAAAGAACAATTGAATGGGTTAATAAAAATAGGGGTAATTTGGGTATTTAAAAATATTAGGATAGAAGGAAAGGTGAGGGTTTGCCCTTTGGTGAATTAGATGTGAAAGTTTGAGTAGGAAAGTTTTGGTAAATAGAGTCTATGGGAATGTTAGAAATTTGCTCCATAAATAAAATAGTTATCTTCCCTTATGTATGAAAAGCAATCCTTTTAAATGATAAACTCAAAGATTTTATTTCAACTGAAGTAAGACAGCTACAAAGTTGGGAGGGGATAATGGTGGCGAAGTAATGGGGTCACTTATATACAAACCTACTTGGCCAGGTTAGTGAACCATTGTAACAAGTTATCCTGGAAAGTAGTAAAACTAGCAGGCCAAATTTGTTCTTTGATTCTAAGCATTTGGTGAACATTGTCTACCTGACCATGGGTGCGCAAAAGGATGATTAATCATGATCTCCGCCATCCATGGATTCTGATCACAATCCGATGGTCTCAATCTGGATGGTCCAAAATTGTCTCCCACATGAACTTCGGATTCTTGGACCTGCAAGTCGGGTTTAGGATCCTAGAGGATTTCACTCTAATAGTCTCCCAAAAAGAAATTTCGTCCTTGAAATTTAAAACATAATGAATTTCTAAAAAGATGAGGATATTTCTCCTTCATCACATTGTCTTTCTCCCAAGATGCTTCTTCAGAGGTATGGCTCAACCATTAGATATTCGTATATGATATGATCGGATTCCTTAGTTGCATGTCCCTAGGATCTCTTCAGGCATCTCTTCATAGGTTTAAGTGTGGCTCCTGTTGTAGGAGGTGGTTTGGGTTCTCTACGCACTATCTTAGCACAGAAATATGGAAGACATCATCCACACCTGGTAAGGATGGAGGAGGGATTAACCGATAAGCAACTAGCCTAATCTTCTCAATGATCTCAATGGCCTGATGTACCTAGGGCTAAGCTTCCTTTTGATGTTAAATCTCATCACCTCCTTCATGGGTGATACTCTCAGAAAAACTTGCTTACCAACTTGAAAATCAAGGTCTGTCATCCTCTTGTCTCCATAGGACTTCTATCTGGACTGAGTTGTTTTGATCCTTCCTTTTATCATGTCTACCATAGCTCCGGTAGCTTCTATCAATTCTAGACCCAAAATCCGGCGCTCTCCAGCTTCATCCTAGTATAGGGGAGTCTTACATGTTAGTCCGTACAATGCCTTGAATGGAGCCATGCTAATAATCGATTGATAGCTATTATTGTAGGCAAACTCCACTAATGCAAAATGTTCATCCCAATTTTGTGTCCATATCAACTATACAAGCTCTGAGCACATCCTCTAACATCTAAACGGTCCACTTAGATTGTCCATCCGTTTATGGATGAGCTGTACTCAAGTTCAGTTGAGTTCCTCAAGCTTTTTACAAACTACTCTAAAATCGAGAAGTGAACCTTTGATCTCTATCAGACACTATGCTCACTGGCATGCCATGTAATCCACTACATTATCCATATATAACCTTGCCAATTAGTTCATGGTGTAGGTAACCTTCATTAGCATGAAGTGAGCCAATTTAGTACACGGAAATTCCTGGGAGCGTCTTCGCAATGTGGTCAAGGCTTAGAGAAATTTCAAAGGCATGCTTGCAAGAAGATAAAGACACAAAGCTATGTTAGAGAACAACCAACAAAAATCCGAAGAAAACTCTACCAAGAAGGCAACAATAGCCGTGAAAGATTGATCTCTCAGTTTGGATGACTACATTGCCCAAGTGAAGAAGAAGGCATCAGATTTCATGCCGAAATCTACTACATTCTAGAACAGTGGAGAAATTGTCCCATTTCAGTTTCTTGCCCGTGCGTTTGATTTTATCAGTCAAGAAAAGGTCACATTGGCACTGTAATTAACTATTGGAACCTGTTTCTCTTTCTCAGGGTTCACTTTTGAGGATGTCGTTTGGGTTTTGGTTTGGTTGGATAAACTTGAAATATATTAGAGTTCATAATTGAACTTCTGGATGTTTTATAAATGCAGATTCTATTAAATGAAAAACTATTCCACTAAAACATCTCCACGATTATATCTTAGTAGAACTAACCAACTGATACATAAAATGATAAAAGATACTTATAACTAGAAAACAATATTTTCAAATACTGAAAACAAAAGAGAAGTATGGTAACACCATTATTCACTAAGCCTGCCACCCCACTTTTCTTTCTCACCTATCCACAGTGAAAAATAAAATCAATTTTAACAGATAAGAATGTTAAATACTCCTACCGAATGTTAAGACAACAAATAGAAGAATGGTAACACCTGCCACACACACTTTCTCCTTTCTCCTTCTTCCCTTGAATTCTATCTACTCTGGTCAAGCCAACCACATCCATGGCCCTTTCTTTCTCCAATGGTATATAGGTTTGCATCCAACATATTGGTATGAAAAGTGTACGGCAAGTTTCAATTCTAAATACAAAATCAAGAATTAATCCAATGTAAGAAGAAGAGAAAGAACAAAAACTAACTTTGCAACACCAAGCCGAAGAAGAGGAGAAGCAAAGATGGAGTAGCCAGACTCCAGAGAAGAGGTGAAACCGTGGAGGTGAAATTGTGAAAGTGAAAAGTGAAGTCTGGAATGTAAAACTAAAAGGTAAAACAGTAAAACTAAAATGAATAAAATCAAATAAGTTCAACACTTAAACGGGGTATAACAGGTTGAAATTCACTACTGTTTGGTTTCTAACTGGTTGGGACCATTCGGTCTGGGCTAAAGGGCCACACACCGGTTGGCCCAAACTAGCCCAAACACAACCCATTGAAGTTCGATTTGGGCCAGTTTGAGCTATAACGGGCAGGTTTGGTTCGGGTTACAAATTGACTCCCTTACGTAATGACGCAACCATTGGTTGACAATAGGGACGTCTTATTAGGTTTTGTAGGAGTAAAGGTGATTAGACATGGGAGGGGTATTTTGGTCTTGGGAAAGAGCAACACAACTAAAATGGGTTTGTACTTTATATAGCAGTATGATTAATAATTTATCTAGACTATAATCATACATTTAGGCTGGTTTAAAATGTGTTGCGATACCATTTGACAAAATATACAACAACAATAAGCCTTGTCCCAACTAAATGGGGTCGGCTACTATTTAATAAAATATATCCACCAAAATACCAGTTCAACTTTGCAACAACTTGATGCTTCATTGATACAAATGTTATTCATTCGAAGGAATATCTACTAATAACAACTCAGCATTATCATAACTAATTGGCTACATGGATCCTTACAAAAAATAAAGCAAGGGAAATGAGCTCCATACCAAGGAAAGGAAAGGAAAGTAAGAGAAATGAAGAACAAAAAGGAAGAAATGAGACATACAAAAGAAAATGAAACATGAAGTAAGAGCAAAGAAGATGACCCAAGAAATTTAAAAAGCACAGCTACATGGTGGCAACAACGTTGATCCTTACCATCCAATAGACCATATTTGAGGACAGACTTGTCACAAGACCCAAGCTATGCATGTCATTCTTCACAAACTCACCTCTAGTGAATTTAGGCCTGTCTCTAGTTCTTTTAGATTCTTCAATCAGAATTAGATCACTTCACCTTACTGGGGCATCCTCAGCTCTCCACTGCACATACCCATATGTATAAACCAAGAAGCAGTAACTGATTTAATGGCTGTCCAATTAGAAATGTTAGGAATGTCAACCATTATCGGAATGCATCATTCTTTCACATTTCGTAGCTGAGTATCCAAATGCTGAAATAACACCCCACAAAACGAAAGGGCCTGTTGTTCCGAATAAGAAACCAATTAATAATTCATGACTCTCATTCTTCAAGATTGTGTGAATCATCTGTGTACCTTTCAGAATGTATTCGATCCACAAGATGCAAATATTATGACCATACATACATCTTATCAAAAAAACTTCATTCCTGGATACCCATTTGACAATGTGTGCAAAGGCAATCATCTCTCGCCACCACAGAGTCAGGCAACTGTTTGCAGCAAACCAAATAAATATAGTTTATCATTTGTTAAGAGAGTGGAAAGAAACAAGGAATATTGGTCCCCCAATGCAGTGAGAATGCAAACAAACAAGTAAAATCCCTGACAATATTCTGAACTAAATATGAGATTCCAGGCCATACCTGGAGTCTACTTGTAAGCAATTCAGGCTCTTCTCACTACTTTTACCAGCTCATCTCTGCCACCCATTAGTAGTTATAACACCAATCTGCACATAACCCCTCATTGGTGCTCTAGTTGATCTATACCAACCAAGACAAACTGTCTTAGTTAATGCAAGTGCATCAAATCACCCATCAGTATTATTCCCAAGTTCACTCAATGAATTCATTCCTCCAACTATACTTACCAATTGACCTAAAGAACACCTCCATCCCTGATCCTCAGGTGACATGGGCCAAAACTGATTAACAGCAAATGCCTTTTGCCCTAGTATTTTAATCACCTTATAGGGCTTACAACCCAGCCCGTAATAGGGTTCTGCTTGCGTATCCTGATTGTTCTGTATGATCCACTCTGCAAACGTTCAATTATTGCATATGTGATAGAATCTGGAGTTAGTCCCTGCTGTTTCAGTTTTGCATATAGATCCAGTGCTTCGGCTGTCTTTCCACTTTTCTCAAGACAATCAAGTAATATATTATAAGTCACAATGTTGGGATAGCACCCCTCAGCAAGCATCTCATCAAAAAACCTGCAAGCCATCTCTACTCTGTTTGTCTTCCCAAAACATTCAATGAGTGTGCTGTACGTGACTACATCAGGATTCAAACCCCTCTCTTTCATCTCCTTGAACCGCATGTGAGCTTCAACAAGATCACCATTTTTTCCTAGACAGTTAATCAAAGAATTGTATGTGATTACATCAGGATTACACCTGTTCTTCTCCATTTCCTCAAAAATTTTGATGGCCTCATCAACTTTGCCAGCTCTACCAAAGCTGGCAATCAGAATATTGTATGTGTATATGTCTGGGCAAGGACCATCTCTTATCATCTTTTCATAAAGATCATGAATGTATGCAATCTGCTTTAACTTTCCAAGAGCCGAGAATACTGTATTATACATGATGGTATCAGTGCTGATCCCTTTCTCATGAATTTTACCAAGTAATTCGAGGGCCTCTACTGTTTTTCCAGCAGCACATAGGTTGTCCAACATGGACATGTAAGCATCCCGATCCCCGCTATCATGAAAATTCCACATGTTACAAAATACCCTGTGGGCCTCACTTGCATGGCCTAACTTGCTCAGTGTCTTGACAAGATATGCATAAATTGACTTGTTCAAAAATTTCTTTGATACTTCCAAAACCTCATCCAGTTTTCCAAGCTTCCCTTCTGCCACCAGAACTTCCAGAATCACACTGTACGTAAATTCATTTGGTTGGCAGTTGCTCTCAACCATTTTAGAAAAGAGAAATACTGCTTTGTCTGCCATCCGATTCTTAGCAAGTGACTGGATCATTGTGTTGTAAGCAATCAGATTAGGGGTACAACCCTTTGAAATCATCTCCTGAAACAAAGAAAGAGAATTCTCTGGTTGTCCAATCTTTCCAGTCATTCTTATCATAATTGTATACGTATATTCATCAGGCTCACAATGCTTCCTCTTCATATCATTGAGAACCCTGTAAGCCTGCTCAATCTGCCCAAAAAAAAATTTGCAGCCAATTAGCTGGTATGGAGTTGATATGGAATATATCAATGAATATGAAACCAAAACTCAAACTTGGAGCTCTTTTAGCTGAAACACATTCATCATAGAAACTCATACATTCTGTACTAGGAACTCTTAAGACACAATAAGTGGGATGCTCAAGTATAACCAGATCTTTAGAAAGAGTTTTCTACTAAGCCTAATAAGCTCTCTTTTTTGAGTATTGATGTTTACTGGATCTGCCCACATTTCAAAGTGCTTCTCTTCCACATACCCTATGTTCCATCAACATTTTGGAAATAAAAGGTTGAGGTAACTTGGTTCCCGCTGTAACAAGTGTGTGCGACACTTAATTCTGCCCTACATTTTTTTAATGCCATAACCACCTTAAGTGACCCACCAAGGCTGAACTCCGAAATTGGCAATCAAGTACAATGGTGACTAGTAATAGCATTCTAACAGAAAAATTCGGTCGTATGTTATCTATTGCATATCTCTAAGGATATGCCGAGATGAGGTCTACCTGATTGAAAGAAGTGTCAGATTTGCGTATGCAGAAAGCCAATAATAGTTGAAAACTAAACAAGAAAGGAGAAGGGAAAGAAAATTTGAACCTTTTCATCTTTGGCGAGAGCATCCAACAACATATTATATGCAAATATATCAAGATTGTATCCACGCCTCCTAATCTCTGTGTAAACATCAAACGCTCTAGAAGAATCATTGAACCTTAAATAAGCTTGAAGAAGACACTTATAAGTGTAAGCATTGAAACTGAGGTCCCATTTCTTGACGAAATGCAAACACTTGTCGAGCTCCATAGCCCATTCTATGCTGTTACCAAATATCCCAATCAAAATATTAATGGTGGAAATGTTGCCCCTCACACCCAATTTCTCCATCTCATCCACAATTTCACGAACTAGTTGGATGCAATCGGGTGAACTTGACTTGGCCAAAATGGTAAAAAGTCGATTATAGGTAAAGCAATCATGGCGAAAACCAGGTATTGAAAAGGAACAGAAGCGGAAGAACTCAAGGGCTTTGCCAGGAGATTTAAGGGCTTTTAGGATTTCACTAGCTTCTGAGGTGGTAATAGTTAGGTCTAAAGAGTTTAGATACTCAGAGAGTTCAAAGAAGGGGTCAGAAGAAGCTGGAGATTGAAGGATTCTGGATACTTTACAGATGAGATAATGGCGTGGAAGAGCGTAGCCTCTGACATCTCTGAGGAGGTCTTCTGGAGCTTCAACTTTGACGGCAACTGCGCGGCCGTTAAGGGTTTCGCCAACCACTCGGCCACTGTACTTGGTGGCGAATCCGCGTTTGGAGACGAAGTAGCAAATCTCAATCAACTGACGCCATTGGTGCCTCATAATTCACAGACATAGTCTGTTTTCCTCTTTCATCAGTTTCTCAATACGTTTCAGTAAAACCTGAAAAAACCATTTGGAGGCTCGAGGAGGAGGAAGAGGAAGAGAAACAGGAAGGGAAGTCTAGAGCAAAGTCCAAAATCTCGAATCAGATCGGATATCAGCCGCATCGGTATCAGTCGAAACCGACACCATAATTTGACCAATCTCTCGAGGATTTTCTTTTTTTAATAGAAATTTATTGGACTTTTATAGGTTGCACACTAAGGGGGCCAAACCTAGCGGCCCTGACCCGCCCTAAGCCGAAATAGGGCTTGGCTAAAAATTTTGGTCCTAATGGTGGTTAGTGCTAAAATATTCTGGCCCTAAACTAGGGTTAAGGGCACGCACTCTGTAGCCCGCCCAGCTCGTCCTTGATTTTATACCCTAAATCAGATTTTGATTTTGGTCGATCTGATTTTGCTTTTGATTTTGATGCTGATCATAGCTCTGATTCTAGCCTTGCTTTTGACCATGATTCTAGCCTTGATATTGACCTTGATCTTGGCATTGATTCTGACTATGATTTTGGCCCTGATCCAGGCCCATGATTTTGACCATAATCTTGGCCCTGATTTAAGTCTAGACCCTCCACCCATATAGAGAGGAATTAATTTTAATCTACATGGATAAATGCTTGACATGTGTCAAATTTTAAAAACATGATCATGGAATGGAGTCCAATAGTGGTAGCCCGTCTGTGAGGGTTCTCATTCCTAGGTTGCAAAGGATACTGAACCGAGTTGGTTGGCTTCATAGAGGATGTATCTGGACTTCATGTAGTATGTTACCATTATGACCTGCATTGGATTAGAAACCTCGACATGCGCCAGTACTCATGCCAATGGTCATGGTGAGAGAGTGTTAACTTAACCCCAGCCATGGTTTGAGAGCCAGGTGTGGACTTTCCATTTTACCCAGGATCCCTACAGAGGTAACTAGTCATTGTTGGATCAGAGTGACTAGACCTACCCAGAGGAGGGCTGGTGTATATCTTAAAGCATGTCAACTGTTAGAGACTCGCATGGTTAGATCTTAGTGGTATTCATACTTTGCATTCATACATATCATTTATGCATTTCTGATTGATTTGACATATGGATGGGAATCATTGTTTGTTTTCACTGAGTTCTCCAGAACTCATTCATTTATTTGTCTATGTTTTATTAGCTTGTATAGATGGAGGAAATATGTAGGAAGATGGATTGGTTTCTTATGAAAGAACCTTCCCGTATGAAGAAGATGTGGCACCGGCAATGGGAAATGGAGATAGCTTGTGTGGGAGCTCCTGCGAGTGCATGGAATGCGCTTATAGCACCCATTGATGGGCGGAGGAGACAAGTTGCTAGGCAATTTGCTCACCGTATAGAGAAGAACTGGAGGACCCCATTTCTAGAAATTCATGAAAAACATTATTTAGCTTTCGAGAAGGAAACTGGAAAGAAAATCATATAACTCTTTTGATTGCTTCCGCTGAACTCATTTACATTTTGATTATTTATTCTTTTCTTGATTATTTATTTGGAGTATTTGGACTCCTGTAATCCTTTTATTTAATTATTGAACTATTCTTGCTCATAATTGTCTTTACTTGCATTTATCATTATTGATAGACTAGAACCGTGGATCTTGTGACGGATCGCTCCCACGGGTTGTCGAGCGGGTAACCGAGACCAGCGGGTGGGGTGTGACATATCATTTGGTAATAAGAAACTTAAGAGTCAACATCTTTAATGCATCCTTAAGCCCAAATAGGGATGAAGAGTGCTTTGCGATTAACCTTATTGATGAGGTAGTGGTTGATTATACTTCAAACATGCTTATTGATGATCCCCTGTAGCATTACTTAACATTTGGGGAATCTGACCTAAATATATAGGAATCAACACATTGTTGGACTCTTCCACTTCTTTGGAGCAGTCACCATTCACATTTAGATTTGAGCCTCTACCTCCATTGGCTGCATCTCCCCAACCCTCATCCCTCATATCTCCCTCTAAGTTGGATCTTAAACCTCTCCCTTCCAATATAAAGTATGCATTCTTAGGGAAAATGAAACCTTGCATGTCATTATTTCGTCTGATCTATCACCTAGGCAAGAATACCAACTTTTAGGAGTGCTTTTTGAATTCAAGATAGCCATTAGTTGGTACTTAGCTGATCTTAAGGGCATAGACTCTTCTATATGTATGCCTAGGAGAAATTGTGAGGATGGAGCGAAACCCCGTAGGGATCCTCAGTGTCGTCTGAATCCTAACATGAGAAAGGTAGGGAAAAATGTTGTAATTAACTAGTTAGATGATAACATTGTCTACTTTATCTCTGATTGTGAATGGGTTAGTCCTACCCAAGTTGTCCCTACAAAATCCAGCATCAAGGTGGTTCCAAATGACAATGATGATCTTGTCCCAACTTGTACTGCTATTATCGAAAGTCGAACAATGTTATGAAGAATGATCACTTCCCCTTGCCATTTATTGACCAAATTTGGAACCCACACTTTAATGGTTACTGGTCAGCAATTGAAGCTTTATGTAGATGGCCTAGATAATGGCCAACTTATTAAGGAGTTGGACCTAGAAGACTTGCCTCAAGACTCTTCATGAGTCTCTCACAGAGTCTGGCTGAAGACTCTAAACTTAGCGCTTTATAGGAGGCAACCCCTTTGTTTAGATGATATTTCTTGTTCTTTTTCTTTTCTTTTATTTGTTTGTTTGTTAGGTTTTACTGTTATGTGCTCTATCACAATTTCAAACATCAGGTACAATCTTTCCTTTATTTACTTCTATTATGTTCTTCTTTTCCTTTATATCTTGCATGCACTGAGGTCACTACATAATTTAAGTGGGGGGGGGGGGGGGTGTCAACTCATAGTTGGTAGAGCATTGTCACAAAGACTAAAAGTGCGCATTGTCACAAAGATTAAAAGTGTGCATTGTCACAAAGATTAAAAGTGCTTAAATTATTTTTTGGCTTTGGTAAGAATTACATTTTAATTCCTTGCCTAGATACAAAATAAGAGTTTAAGGGTTTTAAAAATCCCATCTAATTTGATGAACAGTCTCTTGAGAGAATAGTAATGGGTTTTACATTTTGAGACTAAGGTTGAATCAGAAAATAAGAACTCTAGGTAGTTCGAAAGGTTTGACCATCTAGTTGTCTTGTATTGCCTTGTGCTTATGGAGACAAGTTAAGACCAAGTTTAGATTGTTTAAATGTGAATTTAATTGAAGTATAATGTGAAAAGAAAGAAGCAAAAAAATTATACTAAAGTTTAAAGTTTAGACCTCCTTCTAAGTAACCGAGTCTTAGCATCACCAACATCGTGCCTCATGTCAAACAGTTGGGGTGTTTTTGGTCCAGTCTTGGCTTGTAGCCTAGTTGGCTTGAGTAAGTACGTTCGAGGGGTGTTCTACACCTAGTCCCTTAAGGCCATCTGGCTTGAGAGCAGCTGACCTAACACTCGTTACATAGGCCATCTAGAAAGCTTAAGAGGCGAGACATTGCACAAACTAGAATTGTGTGCATTAAAGAAATAAGTTAATTAATGTGCTTATAAATGTGAAATGTTTAAGAAGATCAATATTGCTTAGATCTTGGGTTCTTGGTATTGCTTGATACCTAGAGTAGTCTTATCTACAAGTGAACTGGAGGGCTGAAGATAAGAGGAAACTTCTCGATTGAATTGTTTGCCGAGAACTAGACTCAAAAGAGGGTGTAAAGAGCTTAAGTACGGTGGTGCCTATATTCCCTTCAATCTTTAATGAAGTGTCTTTGTTTCGTAATCTATCTTTTTACTCTTTTCCATACTTAAGCTCTTTACACCCTCTCTTGAGTCTAGTTCTCGGCAAAAAATTCAATCAAGAAGTTTCCTCTTATCTTTAGCCCACCAGTTCATTGCCTAAACGATTAGAAAAGCACTTAATAATTTTGAGTGTATATTCTCTGCAAACACTCATGAGACACAACTCGTCCACTAAGCTAAATTAGGGGTTTAAAGGCTTGTTGCACATGCTAAGTGCAACCGCAATTCCTACGAAAGTGAGTTAGGTCTTTTTATTTATTTATTTTCAGTATTGCTTTTATTGTTTTATTTTGCACGAGGACTAGCTATTGCGTCTAGAACTTCTTCAAGAGCAGGATACTTGGATGACCACTGGAGGACATCTACAGCCAAATGGGAATAGCCGAGATGCCTACACTCACAAAGAAAATAAGAACGGGCCGGCCTAGTATTAGCCGGGGAGCCGCCTCCGACGCCCAAGTTAGTCTAGGCAACAATAGAAGACCTTGAGAGAGTTCCCAAGGCGTAGTGAATAATGGTAAGATGAATCTCATACCTTTCTCCTTGTAGGATAAAGGTTTATATAAAGGATACCTGGAGGCGGCGTCTCCTTGTATTTTGCCTATTCTGTTGAAGAGTGGGCGAGAGATCTAAGGAAGCACACTTCCTTCTTTGTCGGGCCTAATAGAGCCGTTATTCGCTTATCCATCTTCCCAAGTCTCAGAATAGATATGTTGAGTAGTTATCTGTATCTTCAACGTCACTCTTGGTATTGAAGGTCTTCTTACCTTTTGTACTCTTTTCAAACATGGCTCCCGAGGGGATGATACGCATCATCCCGAGTGGGTATGTGCTCTCTCCTCAAAAGGGCTCTTTAAGTCTCCCGAGGGAAGGGAACACACTTACCCGAGTGGGTGTGTGTTCCTCCCAAGGGGGTTCTCTGAACCTCCCGGGAAGGGAACACACTTGCCCGAGCGGGGGTGTGTGTCCCTCCCGAGGGGCTCTCTGAACTTCCCGAGGGATTGGCGAACGCCCACCTGAGTGGGTGTGTGTCCTTCCCAAGGGAGTTCTCTGGAATCTCTGAGGGAGGGGGAAACACCTACCCGAGTTGGGGTGTGTGTCTCTCTTGAGGGGCCCCTCGGGCTATATGTTCTCCACAACAGAGCCCCCCATTCCGTGCGATTGGTTTCTTGAACGTATGGAATGCTTTTCTCGCATCTTTTCAAAGGTCATGTTTTCTTTAGAGATTCCTGGGTATATGTCGTATTAAATGACGAAAGCCGTTTCTTCAAAATTCTTCTTAAACGTTGCTATTCTTAACTTCCAACCACCGCATTAATTTGTCTTCATTGCAACTCTTGGTATGCCAACGGTGACATAATCCCAACCTTTGAAGTCTTTGATTCTCGGCCATCCGATCGTGATCTTTAGTATCCTCAATCTCAACCGTTGTGTCATTTCATCGCCAACCGTTGGATTGCGACCTTTCGCATTCTTGATCTCAACCGTCGCCTCGATCGATTTTTGACCGTTAGATCTTGCTTCTTCATTTCCTCACTTTCACTATAAATAGAGGTATAACCTCATTTTGACTCTTTTGCTTGCAACCGTTTTGTCTCTGAAGTCTCCTTCACTACATCGCTAGCTCTTGCTTTCTTCGTCTTTGCTCTTCAACTCTTCAACCAGGAACTCTCTTCTAACTCTTCTTGATTTCTTTTTCTTTACCATTTCTGCAATCATGGATAAGTTGAGAAAAGGCAAAGAATTAGCCCATCCATCTTCCCTTAGGGTCAAAGAATTAGCCCGATAGTCTTCCCTTAGGGAGGTCCCGGCCATGGAGGTTTTGAGTCCCGAAGCCTCTTCTCGAACTCATTCTGTGCATTATTCTCGCAAAGAAGATCTTCTCGACTATGTTGACTCTCAAGAAGTTGTGAGTGTTAGAGAATAGCACATATGCATTATTTCTCATATTGTAATGTTCTCATATTCTATAAATATAACACTATGATCTCATATTGAGATCATGAGTTCATTCATTTAACATGGTATCATCACCGAAGGTTCGCTCCTGAGGACTTTTTGGTCTTTTTCTCCTTGCTCACCTGCGCTCCTTTTTCTCTCTCCTCTCTCCTTGTTCTTTGCTCGATTCTTGATCTTTTCTTGCTTTTCATGTTTTCTGATACGGTTACTTCTGCATCTGTCCCTTCCATGGCGTCTCCGACTGGTTCTTCTTCTTCATCAATGGGTTTTTCCAATATCCATCATTTTCTCTCAATTAGGTTAACCTCTGAGAACTATCTTGTTTGGCAGAGTCAATTTCTTCCTCTGCTTCGCTCCATTTGTTATGGCATGATGGGGCTGATTGATGGTACAAACCCTAGGCCTTCACCATTCTTGGATTCCACTTCGTCTTCACCAATCGACAATCCTGACTTCCTAACTTGGCAATATCAAGATCAGCTTCTGCTCAGTTGGATTTTGTCAAGTCTCACGGAGCCTGTTCATTCGCAAGTGGTAGGTCTTAGCACATCTGCTGCAGTTTGGTCTGCCTTGTCATCAACGTTTGCTTCTTCTTCTCAGGCGAGGGTTATGCAGTTGCGTATGCAACTTCATCACGTTAAAAAAGGTTCTGATTCGATGGCAGATTATTTGCTCAAACTCAAGAAAATTTCTGATGCCCTTGCTCTCGCTTCTCAGCCGATCTCTGACTCAGATTTGGTGTTGTTTATTCTTGGTGGTTTGAGCATTGAATATCAGGCGTTTGTTACCTCAGTCACTACTCGCGACACTCCGATCAAGATTTCGGATCTGTATGGTCTTTTATATTGTGAAGAGATGAGGTTGTCTTCTGCTTTACACGATCTTACCAATGTTACTGCTCAAGTGGCGACTACCTCTTCTCGCCTATCTCGCGGTGGTTCTGCCTCGCGTTCTTTCAATTCAAGGTTCTCTAATGGTCGTTTTGGTGGTCGTTTTGCCTCCTCTGGAGGGCGTTATGGTGGTCGTGGTTCATCTTTGTTTTGTCAGATCTGCGATCGTCCAGGTCATAATGCCAAATCTTGCTATCATCTTCAGCGCTATGCTTCAAGCTCTGTTTCAGGATCTGCTTCGTCTTGGAATTCTCCTAGAGCTAATGTTGCTACTTCAGGATCTGAGTCATATAGAGCAAATCGTGATGTTATGCATTGGATACCTGATTCGGGTGCTTCTCATCACATTACTTCTGATTTGAGTGCTCTCAGTTCACCGGCAGAGTATCTTGGTCCCGATTCGATTCGTCTTGGTGATGGTTCGGTCTGTCAATCTCTCATCTTTGGATCTTCGTCTTTCTCTGTTAATGATCATAATTTTCATCTTGCCAATGTTCTTCATGTACCTACTGCTGCTCATAACTTGTTGTCTGTGCATCGGTTTGCTTGTGATAATGATGTTGTGATTGAATTTGGTGCTTGTGGTTTTGTTATTAAGGATCGGTGCTCGGGCCTGGTCCTTCTCCAAGGTCCTGCTGATAATGGAATTTCTGAGACTCCTGTGACTTTGCATGATAGTTCTGTTACTGCCCTTTCTAGTCTCTGTGTTTCTTCTGATGTTTGGCATTCTCGTTTAGGCCATGCTAGTTTTCCCACTGTGACTCGTTTACTAAATCAATTTCATCTACCCTCTTCTAGTTCTTGTTCCTCTTCTGTTTGCTCTGCTTGTCAATTAGGTAAATCACACAGGTTACCTTTTCTTTCTTGCTCCACAACTACTTCTGCCCCACTTCAACTTGTTTACTCTGATTTGTGGGGGCCTTCATCTGTTCTTTCTAATGATGGTCATCGTTATTATATTTCCTTTGTAGATGATTTTACCCGCTTTACATGGCTTTACACAATTACTAAAAAGTCTGATGCTCTTCAGGTTTTTCAAATCTTTAAAGCTCTTGCTGAAAATCAATTCTCTTGCACTCTTAAAAGCTTTCAATCTGACTGGGGTGGGGAATTTAGGAGTTTTACCACTTTTTTACAGTCTTGTGGTATTATTCATCGGTTGTCATGTCCTCACACATCTGAACAAAATGGTCGTGTTGAACGTAAACACCGTCATATTGTAGAAATGGGTCTTTCTTTACTTGCTCACTCTGGTTTGCCATTAAAATTTTGGTCTGAGGCTTTTTCTACTGCTGTCTTCATCATTAATCGCCTACCTACTACTGCTTTAAAGTCTGACACTCCTTTTCATAAGCTTTTTAATCGCCATCCAGATTATACTTTTCTTAAAGTCTTTGGCTGCAGTTGTTTTCCATGTCTACGACCTTTTCGTAATCATAAACTCAATTTTAGGTCATCTGCCTCTGTTTTTATTGGCTACAGTCCTAAACATCATGGGTATAAATGCTTGTCCTTATCCACTGGACGGGTTATCATTTCTCGTCATGTCATTTTTGATGAATCTTCTTTTCCATTTCGTCGTACCTTTGTCTTCTTCTTCTTCTCCTCTTTCACAATCTCCTTTATATGTTTCTTCTCCTTCTTTACCAGCACATTCATTTTTCAAATCAACTTCTCAAAATTGTGCTTCTGTTTTTCCTTCTTCACATGGGAATCATCGTCATGCATCACGTATATTACAAGACAATTCTGGAGCATCAGCCCCTGCACCCACTGTTCTGAACAATCAACCAGTTGCTGTTCCTGGTTCTAGGCTACTGCAAGAAGACTTCTCCACTTCTGTTTCAGATTGTATGCATGCACCTTCAGCAGATTGCTTGTACATGAAATTTCTGCAGCTGTTTTGGATCCTCTGCCTGATAATTTTGAAGTTGCTGATACTACAAAAGATTTTTCAGAGGCTGCTATTCATGGAAAATCTGCCACTGATTTGGGTTCTTCACCTGGACGTCATGAAGTTGCTGTTTACTCAAGTGATCCTCCTTTGGTTTCTTCAAATGGCTCTCTTACTTCTCTGAATGATGTACTTGTTGCTGCTGATCCTTCTCAGCTGAATCATTCTGCAGCAAACATTCAACCTCCTTGTGGGTCTACTACTGCTGTTTTACATGATACGTTTGCAACAAATCCTCCTGATTTTGTTAAAGGCCTTTCTAATTTTGGTCATGCTGCTGTAAATAAACCAAGGACTGTCTATGAACATTTACCAGGGACTGTTTCTGTTAATGATGTTTTTAATTCCCCACACTTTGATGACAACTCACATCCTAATGTGATCTCTAAACATCATATGGTGACTCGTTCAAAAGATGGAACCCGTACTCTCAAAGTACCTAAAAGCTACTATGCTTCTAGGTATCCGGTTCCACTAGCTCTCCTTACTCATATCTCTTCTAACAACGACCCCACTTCTTATGGTCAAGCATCAAAATCCCTTGTTTGGCGTACTGCAATGGATAATGAGTTTAATGCTCTTTTGACCAATCACACTTGGGTCCTCACCCCTCCACCTTTGGACCGTCGAGTAATTGGATGTAAGTGGCTTTATCGTATCAAACATAAGGCTGATGGAACCATAGACCGCTACAAGGCTCGTTTAGTGGCTAAGGGGTATACACAAGAATACGGGTTGGACTATGACGAAACTTTTAGTCCCGTGGTGAAACCCACTACCATTCGCATTGTTATTGCCTTGGCTGTCTCTTTCAACTGGCCCATTCGCCAACTTGATGTCAACAATGCGTTTTCGAACGGTACCTCACGACCGAGGAGGTCTATATGCAACAACCTCCTGGATATGTGGATTCTAGATATCCTTCTTATGTTTGTAAACTCAAGAAATCCCTATATGGTCTCAAACAGGCGCCTCGGGCATGGTTTCAACGTCTTAGTACCTTTCTTCTCCATCATGGTTTTGCTGGTTCTAAAACTGATTCCTCATTGTTCATACGGCATCATCCTACAGCACCACTGTATGTCCTTGTTTATGTTGATGATATACTCATCACTGGGCCTTCTTCACATGCTATTGATGCTTTATTATGCACGTTATCTTCTGAGTTTGCTCTCAAAGATTTAGGTCCCGCTCGTTATTTTTTGGGAGTTGAGCTTATTCCTCTCAAAAACGGCATTCTTCTCTCACAACAAAAATATATTACTACTCTTCTAGATCGAGCAGACTTATTGGATGTAAAGCCTATTTCCACTCCGATGTCCTCCTCTCTTCGGTTTTCTGATGCAACTGATAAACCCATGGTTGATCCCGCATTATATCGAAGCCTAGTTGGTGGTCTTCAATATGTCACTCTTACTCGCCCGGATTTATCATATGCAGTAAATAAGCTCTGTCAATTTTTGGCATCTCCACAAGAGGTTCATTGGGTTGCTCTTAAAAGATTGCTGCGTTACTTGAAGGGTACTCTATTATTTGGTCTTCATATCACACCGTCTTCTTCTACATCTTTAGACGCCTACTCTGATGCTGATTGGGCAGGTTGCGTTGTTGATCGAAAATCGCAGAGTGGTTATCTTATTTACCTGGGTCCCAATCTTATTTCTTGGCAATCCAAGCAGTCTACGCTTGCTCGTTCTAGCACTGAGAGTGAATATCGTGCTTTAGCCCTAGCTACTACCGAACTTACATGGGTTCAATCTCTTCTAAGGGAATTGGGGATCTCCCAAGCTTCTCCTCCAGTCTTATGGTGTGATAATATTGGTGCCACATATTTGACAGCGAATCCTGTGTTTCATGCACGCACGAAGCATATTGAGGTTGATTTTCACTTTGTTCGTGATAAGGTTGCTAAGCATGATCTTTGTGTTCGCTATGTCTCTACCACTGACCAATTAGCGGATGTTCTTACAAAAGCTCTCTCTTCTGCTCGTTTTTGTCTTCTTCGGTCCAAACTCAAGGTCCTTGAGGGACCCTTGACTTTGCGGGAGGGTGTTAGAGAATAGCACATATGCATTATTTCTCATATTGTAATGTTCTCATATTCTATAAATATAACACTATGATCTCATATTGAGATCATGAGTTCATTCATTTAACAGTGAGAGCGGCGGTTGACTTAGCTAGGGATGACCCGATTAGTCAAGAACCCTTATGTTTTGACTTAGGACCTGACTTGATTAACTTTGAGCCTTATTCAATTCCTTATTCTGATCATCAGGAAGTTGATAAGATTAGTCAACCTTTTCCTGCTCAATCTCAAGTTGTTCGTCAGAGGCATTCTTCACCTCATCCCGTCCTCCGGATTCTAGGAACCGTAGGCCTCCACTTCTTCATGCTGAATTGCTTTTGTAGGAGGTGGTTCTTGAGGAAAAGAATAAGCTGAAACCCCCTCTCATATTGATTATGACCGAAAGCTTTCGGGTCCCGAATTTTACCCCGGCGATCTCAAGCAAATTCATCTTAAGCGCTTGAAGGACTTCTATGAAGTTCCTAATGATTATTCCTTCCTCCTCCCATCTGAGTCTAGTCAGGTTGGGAGCCCCTTGAAGAGACACTTTCCCTTTATTTTGATGCCTTCTTGGGAGGTCTTCATCTTCTGGTGCAGCGGATTATAGAAGATCTACTCAACCATTATGAGATTTCTCCTTCTAATTTAATCCCGAATAGTTGGAGAAACATAACTAGCTTCGTTGGTTTTTGCTACAATGTTGGGGTTAAGCCAACTTTTCCTCTTCTTCGTCAATTCTTCGAAGTCAAGAGTCAATCCCAGCGGGGTTGGCTTTCTCTTAACCATTGGGAAACTGACGTGGTTGATTGGTCGGGCAACATAATCCTGCCGGGCACTATGCCGACATCCACCAAGGGGTGGAGACATCACTTCTTTTTTTGCAAGCCCCCAATCCTGTCGTCCTTCCCGACTGCCTTTGTGAAGAAAACAAATATGGAACTTGAAGAACCCAATAAGCCCGTTAAGTTGTCCGCCACTGAAGGAGCGGCCTAGAGAGGATTACATGGGTTGAGGGGGATTCAGCCACAGTTCATGGGTACTCTTCTGAGTATCCATCTATCTTACAGTTGTGGGGTCTCTCTCCGGGTGAGCCCCTTATTCTTTGACATTCTTAAGTTTTTTGATTCTCTTACTCTGTTTCTTCTAATCTTTTTTGTTTGTTGTTGTAGTGGCCAGCAAATTAGATATCAATGCTCTTCAGGCTACTGCTAGTGGTTGCACCAAAGAAGCATTCGCCCGCAAACCCGCCAAGAAGATTACTACCAAAGAAGCTAGTCCCATTATTCAGGCGCTAAGCGCTCCTGGCTCGGTTAAACCCTCAGGATACTTGAAGAAAAGTTCCAAGAGAAGTGCTTCTACTGGTCCTATAGGGGGTCCTCCCGAGGTTGGCGTTCCTCAAGTGTCCCCTTCTAGCCGTTCGGGCAAACCTTCAAAGAGGCCTCGGGCTCCCTAGGACACTGCTGAGGAGTCTGCCAGGGCTTCTCTAGTCTTTGTTCCCGAATGGAACCGGACTTCTGATGATACTGTTCTTGGGGACCCCAATGCTGCTCGATCTTAGCTTCTTGAAGGGATGGTCCCGTCGGATCGTCAGCATCTGAGAACTCTTCCTGACGACAAATTTTATGCGAATGCTTATAGGTAATCTCTTCTTCCGTTATTTGGCTATGTAGCTTTTGAGGTAAATTTTGTAACTTGATATTCCAAACTTGCTTCAAATACTTCTCAGGGGGAGCTCATGACATGGGAGAGTGTATGATTCGCTCGAGCATCTTACCTGATCAACTTCAAGCAGCTGAGCAAGCCCATGGTCGAGTCAATGTTGAGCTTTCTGGTGTGAGGATGAAGGTTGAGTCTTTGAAGAAACAGGATGAAGAGAAGAGCCTGAGACTGAGAGAGATATCAGAAAGAAACTCAGTTCTTGAAGAAGAGCTTTCTCGAGCCAAAAAAGGCCTGGAGGAGGCTCTTAGGGAGAAGGAGGAGTTCGCGATCGGGAAAGAGAATATGGAGTCCCTCGTTCTCCAGCTTTGTTCTGAAGTGCGTGCCGGGAAACTTCCTGTTAGTGTTGACGAAGTTCCTGACCTCGTCCAAAAGGAGATTCTTACTTCCTACTTTGGCACTCCTCAATTCAAGAGACTTCAGACTGATCTCTCCGTCACTGCCTATCGCCTGGGTCTTGATGATGCTTTTACTGCAGTTCTTCAGCGAGTCGATATTCCTAACCCCAAGGAGTTATCTGATATGTTGGATGGGAGGGTATATGAGAAGCTTGAGAAAGCTTTGCCCAAGGGGGTTCAGTGCAAGGAACCGTTTAGCCCTCCCGATCCCCTTCTCTAAGTTGATGACGTTGAAGAGGAGGGTACTGGAGATAGCTTTGAAAGAGAGACTTCCATGGTAAAGGATACTCCCGAAGATGAGCTTGAGATTGAGTTCATTGAACCAACCCTTCGTCTTCCCGAAGAGTAAGATCCTCCCGAGAGTTAGGTTTCTTATGTGAGAGAAAATTTGGCTTCATTTTCCTGCATTTTTTTCTTCTTTTCTGCAACTTGTTTTTGTACTATCAGTTTGCAACTTGTTTTTGTAATATTGGTCATCTTGGCCAAATATTTTGAAGATTAACTTGATGGGGTTATCTTTCAACTTTGTGATTGTCTGCTAGTAACTTAGGTGTTATGCTTTTCTTCCCTTTCCGAGTAGCTTCCCTAATGACTCCCCGAGCGTAATGCCTTAAAGAAATTTAGCCTCTTAAGAAATCTTTGTTTTTCTTGTCTAAAGAAAACTCTGAGATTTCTCCCGAGCGTATAGCCTTTAGAAATCTATGCTTTGAAAACCTTCCTTGGATTTTTGTTTCTAAATATTACACTGAGATTTCTCTCAAGTGGATACCCGAGTTACTCTCTGAGCGTAATGCCTTAGAGAAATCTATGCTTTGAAAACCTTCCTTGGATTTTCGTTTCTGAATATTACTCTGAGATTTCTCCCGAGCGGATACCCGAGTTACTTCCCGAGCGGATACCCGAGTTACTCCCCAAGCGTAATGCCTTAGAGAAATCTATGCTTTGAAAACCTTCCTTGGGTTTTCGTTTATGAAGATTACTTTGAGATTTCTCCAGAGCGGCTACCCGAGTTACTCCCCGAGTGTAATGCCTTAGAGAAATCTATCAAATCTTGGGCTTTCTTTGTTTTTAAGAACACTCTCAGGTTTTTTGAACTTGTACAAGTCAAAAACTCTCTTGGGTTCTTCTTGATGTGAAGAGCGGTCTCGGGTTCTTGAACTTGTCATCAGTCAAGAACTCTCTTGGGCTCTTCCTAATTTTAAGAATGCTCTCGGGTTCTTGAATTTGTTATAATTCAAGAACTCTCCTGAGCTCTCCTTTCTTTGAAGGGCGCTCTTGGGTTCTTGAACTTGTTATAAGTCAAGAACTCTCTTGGGCTCTTCCTAATCTTAAGAACGCTCTCGGGTTCTTGAATTTGTTATAATTCAAGAACTCTCCTGGGTTCTTCTTTCTTTGAAGGGCGCTCTCGGGTTCTTGAACTTGTTATAAGTCAAGAACTCTCTTGGGCTCTTCCTAATCTTAAGAACGCTCTTGGGTTCTTGAATTTGTTATAATTCAAGAACTCTCATGGGTTCTTCTTTCTTTGGGCACTTGTGTATTCTTCGCTATAGCTTTCTTCATGGGAAAAGGGATATAAAAAATGGAGACGTAGATTTTATTGAAAATCAAATGGTCATTCGACTTGCTGGCAAGTGCTACATATCTTGACTAATTCTACTGATAGAATTTTCGAAGATTCATGGAATTCCAAGTTCGGTCATACGGCCCTTCCCATGTAGGTGAGAGCTTCCCTTGGTTTCTTGGGTCGGATGCCGCAACTTCGCGAAGTACTAAGTCACCCGGACTATGTCTTCTACTCTTGACCCGAGTATTGAAGTATCATGCTACTTGTTTCTGATATCTTTGATTTCGATATTCGGACATGCTTCGAACTTCATCAATAAGATCCAAGTTACTCTTTAAGCCTTCTTCGTTTGCTTCTTCATCGAAGTCTTTGTACCTCTTCGATCCTGCTAATACTCCGACTGGGACAAGTACCTCGGTACCGTAAGCCAACATAAAAGGAGTTTCTCCTGTAGGATTTCGAGCTGTGGTTCGATATGACCAAAGGACACTAGGTAGCTCTTCTACCCACTTGGCCCGACTTGACTCCAGATGTTTCTTTATCTCGTCCAAGAGCGTTCGATTGGTTATTTCGACCTGCCCATTGCTTTGCGGATATGCCACAGATGAGGTTCTATGCTCAATATGGTATCTTTCACAAAAACTCTTGAAACCCGCTCCGATAAATTGTTTTCTGTTATCGGTCACAAGGATCTTTGGAATTCCAAATCTATAGATGATCCTCTCTTCAAAGAACTTCTGCATTTGCTTCTCAGTAATGGTCGAAAGAGGTTTGGCTTCCACCCACTTAGTGAAATAATTGATTGCAACAACCACATATTCCCTACTATGGGTGGCCCTTGGAAGCTTTCCCACAAGATCCATCCCGCACATGGTGAAAGGGATGGGGCTGGAGACTGATGTAAGTGGGACAGCCGGAGTTCTTGGAACAGATGCATGAAGTTGACATTGCTTGCATTTTTTGACATAATCCATGGCATCCTTCTGAATAGTCAGCCAATAAAGCCCTTAACGTATTATTTTATGGGCTAATGCCCGACCCCCCATATGCGCTCTACATATTCCTTCATGTACTTCGGCTAAGGCATATTGAGCTCTAGAAGGGCCAACACATTTTATAAGAGGTTGTGTGATTGATCTTTTATAAAGTTGCTCTTCTTGGATGGTGAACTTTACTGCTTGATTCTTAATTGCCTTAGCTTCCTTGATGTCTTCTGGAAGAATATCATTTTTTAAATATGCAATGATTGGATCCATCCAACTAGGTTCTTCTTCAATATCCATCGCCTCGACCTCTTGAATACTAGGAATCTCTAATTGTTCAATATAGACGGCTGAGCCTAAGGTTGAATATTTGGATAAAGCTAGCTTGGATAACTCATCTGCTACTTCATCTTCTTTTCTTGGGATTTGTTTTATTTCGAGTTGATCGAAATAATGGCGACTTCCATCAATTTTGGCCAAGTAATTTGCCATTCTTGTTTCTTTCACCTCGTACACACCACGAACTTGATTCACGATCAATTGAGAGTCACTTCGGACTTCCAATTCACGAACTCTTAAGGCTCAAGCAAGTCTTAGACCTTCTAGAAGGGCTTCGTACTCAGCCTCATTGTTGGAAGCTCTGAAGTTAAATCTTAGAGCGTAATGGATTGTGAACCCGTCCGGGCTAATTAGCAATAGCCCTGCTCCACTCCCCGAAGAGTTGCTTGAGCCGTCCACATACATAATCCAATTTTCCCGACCAAGTTGGTCTTGTTCTCCCGAAGTGGTTATGTTACTCTCAAGAACGAAATCGGATAATACTTGTCCTTTGATAGCTGGTCGAGTTCGAAACTCAATTTGGTACTCGCTTAACTCAATAGCCCACGTTACCATTCTTCCCGCTAAGTCTGGCTTCTGTAGGATCTTCTTCAACGGGAAGTTGGTCAAGACTACAATCGGATGTGCTCGAAAATATGGCTTGAGTTTTCGAGATGCGTTTATAAGAGCTAAAGCTTGTTTGTCCACATCTGGATATCGCGTCTCGACATCCACAAGAACATGACTTATGAAATAGATGGGGTTTTGTGAAGTACCTTCTTCCTTTACTAATATTGCGCTTACTGCTGCCGAAGAAATGGCTAAGTATGTGAATAGCTAAGAGGGGCGGTGACTCGAGCTTCTCCTTCAACTTCTCGAACGCTTGCTGACATTCATCGGTCCATAACGTGTCCTTTGCCTTCCCGAGCTCCTTGAGAGCCTTGAAGAAGGGCAAACATTTTTCGCCCGATCTTGAAATGAATCTATTCAATGCGGCTACTCTTCTGGTTAGACATTGAATATCACGAACTGTCTTTGGTGATTCCATTTCAATCAAGGCTTTGATTTTTTCCGGGTTTGCCTCAATTCCCCTTTGAGATACCATAAATCCAAGGAATTTCCCGAAAGAAACTCCAAACGCACACTTCTCCGGATTTAATCTCATCTGATATGTTCTCAACATATCAAAGACTTCTTCAAGATCTTCCAAATGACTTCCTCAGACTATACTCTTGATGAGCATATCATCAATGTATACTTCCATATTCCTTCCAATCTGGTCTTTGAAGACCTTATTTACCATTCTTTGGTAGGTTGCCCCGGCGTTCTTCAACCCGAAGGGCATTACTTTATAGAAGTAGCTTTCTCGATCCGTCATGAAGGCCGTGTGCCTCTAGTCCTTAGGATTCATCATAATCTGATTGTATCCCAAGTAAGCGTCCATGAAGCTCAGTACTTCATGTCCCGCTGTGGCGTTGATTAACAAGTCGATTCGGGGAAGTGGATAGCAATCCTTAGGGCACGCCTTATTCAAGTCTGTGTAATCCGTGCACATTCTCCATTTTCCGTTGGCCTTCTTCACCATTACTATATTCGCCAACCAAGTTGGGCATTCTATCGGCTTAATGAAACGATTGCTCTAGCTTCTCCACTCCCGTCCTGATGGCGGCATGTTTCTCGAGCGAAATTTTTTGCCTTCTTTGGATCATCGGAATTGCATCTTCTCTAATCCACAAACTATGTTTTGCAATTCTTTGGTCAATTCCGGGCATGTCTTCAGCCGACCACGCGAATACATCAAGATTGTTCTGGAGAAACTCGGTCAGCTCCTTCTTGAAGTCTGCAGGTTGTTCTGAACAGATCATAGTTCCTCTCTCGGGAAAATCCGGATGAAGTTGAATTTGGTCAAGCTTCTCAACTGGTTCGGCTCTCTGCATTGCTTCTTCATCTCGATCATCTCGAACTTCTATACTCATCGTATTGCCCGATCTCTCGGATCTTCTTACTTTCTTAAGATAACTCACATAGCATTGTCTTGAGAGTCGCTGATCGGAAGAGCACTCCCCGACTCCTGCTGTTGTTGGAAACTTCAACTTCATATGTCTTGGAGAAACCACAGCCCCCAAGGCATTAAGAGTTGGCCTCCGAGTAAGACGTTATATGCCGAGAGATCTCGAACCACCATGAAAGTTGACTGGATAACGGTGTCCCAAGGAGATTCCCCGATTCTTAAATCCAATTGGATAGTTCCTTTGGATATGGTTGAAGATCCTGTGAATCCATATAGATGAGTCCCACATGGATTCATCATCTCATCTTCAAGTTTTAATTTCTTGAATGCTTCGTAAGACAATAAGTCGGCTGAAGACCCTGTGTCAACAAGGACTCGGTGAACTTCATGATTCGCCAATTTCACTTTGATGACTATTGCATCATCATGAGGAGTAGTTATGCCTTTAAGGTCTTCGTCCGTGAAGGTTATTGGATCTGGACATAAGTCATTTCTTTGTTTTCTCGAAAACTGCATCGATCCCACAAAGCGCGCTTTTTGTTTAGCCTTCTTGATGGATTCTTCAGTCGGATTTTCCAGTACAATATAAATAGAGTCTTCTTGATGGTCTGGCTTCTTCTCGGGATGCTTATCTGCCTGTTCAAGACTCTTAGATCTGGGTCTTTTGGTTGCTTTTGGTGGAGACTTCTCTCGATCTTGTCGCTTCCTTTGAAGATATTTTTCAAGATGACCTCCTTGGATGAGTTTCTCGATCTCAACCTTGAAATTTCTACACTCATTCGTATGGTGGCCATAGTCCTTGTGAAAGTGATGATACTTAGTCATATTCCTATCTGTGGGTCGGGCTCTAAGCTTACTCGGCCACTTCAAGATGTCTTTGTCTCGAATTTGCAATAGGATTTCTGACCTCTTAGTATTGAGAGGTGTAAAGTCCTCATTGGCGAGTCTTTCTTTCCAACTTCCTTTTTTGTCTTCCTTTCCCCGAGCGTTTGAGTTCTGACCTTTTTCTCCATAATTCTTCTTCTCCTTCGCTCCCTTTGTGGACTCTTTGCGACTTTCAATAACTTCTGCAACCGTCGCTTGCTTTTGGCATTTCTTGAGAAGGGCTCCATAAGTCTTGGGCTTGTCTTGAAGTAATACTTCTAGCAAGCATCGTTGGGTTATTCCACTCCATAATGCATTGTATGCCACCGTAGCATCCAACTCTTCCACTTCAATAGCCACTTTATCAAATCTTAAGAGATAGTCTCGAACAGACTCGTTCGGCTTTTGTCTGATGGCAAAGAGGCTATCTGTTGTCTTCTTACTCCCAATAAAACTTCGGAACTGGGCAATGAACTTTCTTCCTAGTTCTTGGAAGTTTCGGATAGATCTTGACTTTAAGCTAGAAAACCACTTTATCGCTGCGCCTTTAAAAGAAGCCGGGAAAGTTCGGCATAATAATTAATCTTCTCGGCCAATCACTACCATGACAGACTTGAAATAACTAATATGTTCATGAGGGTTTGACTTACCTTCATATGGAGTGAACGTCGACATGATGAAGTTGGGTGGAAGAGGAGCTCTCATGATTTCTTCGAGAAGGGCTCTCTTGTTGACCACATCATAGTCGTCATCAAGGTCCCGATCATCAAGCTTCCTCTCCAAATCATCTAATCTTCTCCTGAGACCATGCGCCTCTTGATGCCCTTGTGGAGACCGAACACTTCCAAGATCTAAATATTGGGAAGTAGGTTCATGAGAAGATCCCGATTGGCTGACTGACCCTCTGGGGTTATCAGATCTCGTATCCCTTCTTCCTTGGCTTTTGCCTTCCTATTTTCGAACTCTTTCATTTCGACATTCTCTTCTTGGTAAATCTTGAGTTTGTCTGAGGCCGGCCAAACGGTTGAACACACTTCCTAGAGTCCGATTTCCTCTGAGAGGTGGTTCTTCAATACGGACTCCTTGAGATCCTTCTCCAACATGCTCGATTGTTTGTCCAGGTCCCCGGAGAACTTCGTTCACTGGGCGTTGCCTATCCCGAATCTGTCAAGCAGCTTCACGCTTTTGTCCCTCTTATGTATTTTGAGAGGGTCCGGATGGTACCCCAACTTAATGAACTAAACCTCGAACAACTCCTTGGAGTTCCAACATTTGTTGTTGGACCTCCCTTTGCATATTTTGTAAATCGGCAACTGTCACCAGAATTGGGGGTTGATCTGAACCTCCTTCTCCAAATGGAGTTAGTATGGTTCTTGGGGGATTCTTTGGGAATCCTTCTCGAACTTCTTCTGGAATAGGAATTTGTTGATCTGGAGAAGGGAGAACTTGTTCTCCTACGCGCTCGTTCTCTATCTCTCTTTCTCTTGCTCAAGTAGTAACTTGATTGGAATTCGTCACCTGGTTAGTAGTACGTCTCGTCGTGACTTTCTGTGACGGTTCCCCCACAGACGGCGCCAATTTGTTGCGTCTAAAACTTTTTCTAGAGCTGGATACTTGGATGACCACTGGAGGACTTCTACAGCTGAATGGGAATAGCTAAGATGCCTACACTCACAAAGAAAACAAGAATGGGTCGGCCTAGTATTGGCCGGGGAACCGCCTCCAACGCCCAAGTTAGTCTAGGCAACAATAGAAGACCTTGAGAGAGTTCTCAAGGCGTAGTGAATAATGGTAAGATGAATCTCATACCTTTTTCTTTGTAGGATGAATGTTTATATAGAGGATACCTGGAGACGGCGTCTCCTTGTATTTCGCCTATTCTGTTGAAGAGTGGGCGAGAGATCTAAGGAAGCACACTCCCTTCTTTGTCGGGCCTAATAGAGCCATTATTCGCTTATCCATCTCCCCAAGTCTCGGAACAGATATGTTGAGTAGTTATCTGTAACTAACCCTTTTGACTTGGTCGTCTTCAACGTCACTCTTGGTATTGAAGGTCTTCTTACCTTTCGTACTCTTTTCAAACATGGCTCCCGAGGGGATGATACGCACCATCCCAAGTGGGTATGTGCTCTCTCCTCAAAATGGCTCTCTAAGTCTCCCGAGGGAAGGGAACACACTTACCTGAGTGGGTGTGTGTGTTCCTCCCGAGGGGGTTCTCTGAACCTCCTGAGGGAAGGGAACACACTTGCCCGAGCAGGGGTGTGTATCCCTCCCGAGGGGCTCTCTGAACTTCTCGAGGGATTGTAGCACGCCCACCTAAGTGGGGGTATGTGTCTCTCCCAAGGAGCCCCTTGGGCTATATGTTCTCCACAACACTAGCAAACACTCAAGTATGAGGGTATTTGATAAGCATGCATTTATCATTATTTATTTGAATTAATTTTTCATATTTAATTAATTAAATGAGTGCCAATTAAGTATTTTGTGTATTTTTTTAGGAATAAGGTGGTTTTGGTTATTACAGATAATGTGGAACAAAGTGCCAAATATATTAGATATTGTAGGATTTTAATCAAAATAAAATCATATGATTCAATCTTGTTGTCCAAGAAATCATGAATGCTGAGATTTAACATAATTAATGCAAGAAGAGCACAAATCTTAGCCAAATACGAAACAAGTGGAGGTCCAAGAAACAAAATTGGTAATAAGATATGAAAATCGTGGAAAGAGACACACCTTGAGTATTTTGGGCATATCTCTATCGTCTGAAATCGGATTACAGTTATTCAAGATGATATAGAAAGATAATGGAAATATCTACAACTTTCTAGTTTTGAGTTTACCTAGATTCTAAACAAATAGAGGTCGAATTGATGGGTAAAGAGGACAAATTCATTATATGCGGGATATATAAAAGGAGAAGTCAACCATAAAGGGAGACGGTGAATACGAATCTTGGCTCTAATCTCTCTCTCTCTCATTGAGCAAGAAGAAGACCACAACCCTCTCTCTAAATTTCATCTTTATTTGTTTTATGAGCTTTGTTGTAATGAGTATCTAGTTCCTTTTCTTTGGTATGTAGATGAACCATTGCTTGTTTCTTTAATTTGATTATTCTATGTCTTCTAGTTGATCATTTTAATTGTGTTTGAGTCTGATCGAAGATACTCTATAGCTAAGCAAACTAAGCATGCCAAGCTTCACCGAAGGACAATAGTCTTGCAAAGATAGGACATATCTAGGAAAGACCATCATTTGTTTTGAAGCATAGAGTTATATCGGTTAGTAAAAAGCATTGGGATTTGAAATCCCAAAGATCCTCACGTATTTATAGTTAAAGTTATTGCATTGATTAATAGTTTAATTTCTTTGTGTTTTTTCTTAAGTAGAATAAAAATAATTTAGATTTACTTTAAATTAAGTTTTGTTGAATTCAATCTTAGTAACTTAGCCTTTTAATTCCCCTTAGTTCGACCCTGTACTTTCTGCTAACTAGATTAATATATGATTTTATTTTTGATTGGTTAGCGACGCGATCATAGGCCCAACCCAAAACCGGCCTGGCCTGAACCGTTTACACCCCTGCATATCCCTATATGTTCAGTGGTGGAGACCGAGCTTCTTGCAATTCTCTACTGCTTAGATATCACTAATCAACAAGGTTGGCATCCTTTGGTGGTGGAGTCCGATTCTTCCAAGGCTTTGTCTCTACTTAAGGGTGAGTCTCAATGGCAAGGGGCTCTTGTTAGAGTGGTTGAAAAAATACAGATTATTGTAGGTTTAGATGGGAGTATATGCTTTGCCACATATGCTGATCTGCTAATAAAGCGGTTAATTGGGTTTCGAAGATGCATCTAAGAGTGACATAGTTTCAGTATTCAGTTAGGATCCGCATCTAGAATTGATAGAGATCTTTCACGCAGATTTGGCTAGTTAGCTTGGTTTATTCGTTTTGTTTGGGTTTTGCCCTGTTCATAAACCAAAAAACGAAGAGAAGGGTGTGATAGCTTTGCTAGGTAAGAGGGAGAGGTAAGTGATGTTCTCCAACTAAGACATGATCTAAATAATATGTGGTCAATTAAGAAGGGAGATAAATGATATTTACCAAAAAAAATGCATAGTAATTATCTCCTTGTCTAATGACACTTATAATAAACTTTTCCACATATATCAAATTAAATCACTCCTAATTCTCCAAAATACCCTACTTTACCTAGAGTTCAAATCACCTGGGAGCCGGGGTAAGGCGCGAAGCCAGGCCTATAGAATTATATAAAAACTCCCATGATGATGTAGTCGAGGTACACCCAAGGTTGGAAGTGTCGCCGGGTGTCGCCGTGTCGGTGCCCGGCGACACATGCGACACCGACGATATAGGCGATGTCGATCGATTTTTTGAGAAAAACTCAAACAAAATCGATGATGAAAATCATGAAATTTGCAGTGGGGGAGAGTCCAAGAGCGCTGCAGAGAGAGATTTGCAGTGGGACTATGGGAGAAACCGAGTGGAGAGACCGAGAGAGAAGAGAGATCAGAGAAAAGAGAACCGGAGAGAGTTGTGACTCGTGAGAGTGTCCAGAGAGATCTGTGGTGGGAGAGACCGAGAGAGAGACCAGTCATCGGAGATCGCAGCGATGAGAGAGCTCCATCTGCCATGGTTTCCGGCAGCTTCCGTTCCGCAGAGAAAGAGAAAGAAATACTGAAAAGTTAAATGGGAGAATAGTTAATGCAAGAAACCATAAAGGAATTTTAAATGAGAGAAAGGAAATAAAAAAAAGAATCCCAGATTCCTAGGCTGCAGAGATAATTTAATAAGGAGAGAGAATAGTTAATGTAAAAATTTTAAATTTTACATTTTAAAATATCTCGATATTTTCACAATTTATCGCGATATATCGAATTTTTAACGATATATCGCGATATTTTGACGATTTATCGTCGATATTTTGTAAAATCGGTGTCGCTGGGGGGTGTCGTGTCGCCCCCCAGCGACAGGTCGAAATGTTGTCCCGTGTCGGCGATATACTGTGTCGGCGAACCGTGGGTACACCGTACACCTAGTTCGCCACTTTGCCTGCTTGAACCAAATCCAAAGGAAGGAAAAAAAAAAAAAAACTCCTTAATTCCCAAAATACCCTACCTCAACCGACGTGCTTTCGTCTTGTGGAACACGAAAGTTCTCACTATATATAAAAGAGCTTTGTACCGGTAAAATTTTTTCTCACTCTCTGTCTCTTGCGCGCTTGATTGTTCGATCTCTCAGGAACACGGAAGCTCTCCCTGTATACGGGTAAGTTCAACTTTCCTGGAATGCGAGCTATCATCTCGATTTCCTGATTTCATTGTGCTGATGGTGTGTTTTTCTTCTTTCGTTCGTCCTAATTCAACTTCATTCTTCTTTATTTTATAATTCTTAGGAGATCTCTGATATCTATTTTTTTTAATTCATATTTATTATTATGGCCTTTTTGGCTTTTAGATTACTAAAACATTTACAATTCATAGTTACTATACGCAATAGATTGCAGAACGAAATAGGGCTGTTACGCTTGGCTCACAGCTTTTACAGACCATCTCTGCCCACAAAGATTTCAGAAGACTTCTCTGCTACTTGTCGAGTTTCCAAATCTTGCCATAATAGGATTCCAAGTGGAGTTTAATTTTTATTAATCTTCTTTAATGTCCAGAAGAAAATCCGCCAAGTTCTCTGAGTCCTTGATAGTCTCTGTCAGAGTTGAGGGATATTTTTTATTTTGTTTTTCCTGACAAGAAGGAAGTCCCAAAATTGTAGTTTTTTGCATTGCGAAGTGTACAATAATGGTTGTTGGGTTAACAATAATGGTTGTTGGGTTAACTTCAAAGAGGAATCTTCAAATGTGCAAAGATGGTGGATTTTCAGGAAACAAGAAGGCTAATCTCATCTGCACAGTTCTCTGTAGAAAAGAAAAGTATAAAGATTGTACCTAAGATTTTGAACATGTCAAGTATTTATCTACTGTTATCTTTTTAATGTTGAACATGATTTATTTGGTCGCAGTTCATATTACTACCAAGACAGTCACTTTCCCAGTTAAACTGAGAAAAGGAAGGGGATAAATAAATCAATCAAACTCCGAGAGGCTTCATAAAGTGCTGCTTTAGGAGTTAAACTTTCTTTCTTCCATATTTGAGAAAAGGGATCTCTTGTTTCTTGTTTCCATTCCCATAAGAATGAATACTAGAATTCTCATTTCTAACATGAATGGATACAACATTATAGGAAAACTTCCATTTTGAGAGTAATTTAGTGTTTTTGGAACCAGATTTTAACTGGTGATACAAGGATCTTCAGTCCTCTGCTTTACTAGCTGAGCTATCTCAACTATTCATGATGCATCACTCTCATTCTACTAGAGTTCTTGGGTCTATGTCAATTAAAGGATAAAATTATTTTTACAAAGTCTTACCCATGCCCTGAAAATTTTTGGATCTTTAAAAAAGAAGACTTCGTAAGTTTCATAGATCTCGGTCCACCCTTCTTTTAGAAACCAAATTTCGAGTGAGCCAGGTTGAGATCTTGACTTGTCTCGCCTACTCTCGTCTTCTATCTCGGCAACAACGTCCCAAGTTCATTTTTCGCCAAATTTTCGCCTCCTATCACCAATAGCTTCCTTGAGCCGCAACAACTATTCATGGGCCAAGCCCAAACTGCAAAGGAAATCTCGAGGGCCAAAGTGATATAAGGCCTCTACAAGCCTTGGAGCTTTGCCCCTTCACCCCGCCGAAGCTTACCCCTTGTGCTTTGGGGGGTAGGTCGTCGGCAATAGAATGTGAAGCATGGGCCACACCCAACACTTATGTTTTGAACTTATGATTTATATTGAACTCATGATGATTGTATTATTGTATTTTTGAGACTTGTGAATGTAATGTTTTATTGTACTCAGATGGATGGTATTTAAGTTATTTGATGTATTTTATCAATTGCTTTTCATTTATATGTCTTAATGGTTCTATATTTCATGTTTTATAACCTTGAATGTTCATTCTTGCAATATTTTGGATTCAAACTTTAGATTGCGTTATACTTAAGGTCCTTTTTCTCACAAATTTAAGGCCACACCAATGTGTATGGAAGGCCTAAAATAGGCTACATGCCAACTATGAGCTCAACTTGACCCTTAAAACCCCCAAGATTTTCCCTCGAGTTGGCTTGAGAAAAATACCAGATCTTGAGCCAAATCTCACCAACTCGAGCAAGATCTTGGTTTTTCTCAAGGGTGAGATTGCCCTCGAGAGTGAGATCTTGAGCCTTGATTGTAACCTCCTTTCGGTTCATCAATTTGCTTGTGATAATTCTGTTTATTTTGAATTTCATGATGGTTTTTGTTAACCTCCTTCGCCAGAGTGCTTGGTCCTTTATAACACCTCCTATCCTTTCGAGTGTACACTTAAGATGCCAGGGGCCCATCATTTATTTTTTGATCAAGGAGTCTCCAATGAAGATGACGTTCTACCGAGGCCAGAGTAACCATGGTCTCTATTCCATCTCCTAACTGCTGGTTCAGCTTCTATTGCTCTTGCTTCTGCTTTTGACTGCCACTCTTTGATGTAGCCTTAAGTGAATGAGGACCAGCTCTTTCAAGATCTTAGCAAAAACCAACCTTAGCTTGAGGTTCAAACTAAGGTTTAACGTTTTAGGGTTAGGCATTGGGAATTCAGGGCATCAAGAAATTAGGGTTTAGGGTAGGGCTTGGAAATTCAGGGCATTAGAATATGTTTGGAATTTTTGGCAGAAACAGAATTAGGGCTTAGACTAGGGTTTGGTTGGTCTGATAGGGCTGAAATTGGGTGGAAGGTCACTAATGTTGGGGGGATGATTTGTGATAGACCTAATTGTTAGATTGGCACAAATCTGACCTTGAATTTTGGGTCTCTAGAATAGTCCAAAAATTCAAGAAAAATAAAAAGGATGGTATGAGAAAGGGAATGGAATTAAGTGCTGACATGTTTGTTATTTACCTGTAGCATAAGTTTTGTAGTGGGTGTGATGGAGATGGAAAGAAGTAGAAGTAGAGACAGGCTACAAGCACTGCCAGAGGAGACTCCTTGGAAAAGAAGCCTTGGGCTGCTTACTTGATCACATGGAGGTCCCTTACCATTGATGGGAACCTCTACTAAGTACTAACTCATTGCTCTTAAGCAGCAACACACTCTTTATTAATTGTATTCCCAAATCTGTCCTTTGCTACATGCTCAGGGTTTTATTTAAGCCTTACATAAGAAGTCCTAGTGAAATCGGGACTTAGAAACTGACTTTCCTAGTCGCAACATATCATCCAAATTCAAATAGGACTCTTATAACTAAACTTAAATGGACTCATTATCATATCCTAGACTGAATCAATATAACTTAAACTAAAATAAAACGTAAGAGACTATTCTGCCTTTATAACTTAAGCTAGGCAGAATTTACATAATTAGACCAAAAAATAGCCACATGCCCTGAGAAAGGTATAAAAAGTTAGCTTATGTTCTAAATAAACGACTTAAACACATGCCATTTTACATTATTACGCCCAGTTGTGATCCCTCATCATCCTTTTCATCTTGGGACTTCGTTAGAGAGAGAAGAAAGGAAACCAAGCCCTAGGAAGTTTCAACTTGAAGATTCTTGAAAGTCCCTTTCCCTTTAACGGCGTTCAAGTGTGCATCACTAGTTCCACATGAGTTGAACTTGGTTATTCTCTATATTACTTTTCTTTCTTGTTGTGTTTGTTTACTTAGGGTCTAGGCCTGATTTCTGGTACTAATTATTTTGTTGGGGTTAGGTTGAGAGGTGATTTGATTCAAAAAGTGAAATAGGTTTTATCTGCAAATGGAAGGGCAAAAAACCTTTTTTACGTGGAAGTGATCCTATGCTGTTTCCCTCACTGCTTCCGGTGATCCTATGTTGTTTCCCTCACTGCTTCCAGAACATACACCTTAATTTCGTTGTGGTATGTTACCCAACATATTCTTGAGCATGATAATCTGGTTATTCTAGATAATAAATTAAAGACAATTTAAAGGTGAATTAAGGATTGAAAATTGTAAGATTGGAAATTATTTTCAATCAAATTTTTTTTGGGAGAAATAAATGAAAACCAGCCAGTATACCACAATAAATTAATCAATGCCTCTGATTGCACGTTGATCAAACTGGTATCTCGTTATTGACTTCATATGCATTCAAAAGCTATTGAAGAAATGGTTGTTTGGTGTGTTCGCACATATGTGGTATCCCTTTGCTCCATCAATGCACTCTTTGTAGCTCTGTTCTGATATATAGGGCTGCAAACCCATGAGTTCATGGTTGCAGCCAAAGCTAAAATAGTTCCGTCACAGTTTAATGAGATCCAATTTGCTAGTAATATTGGCAAGATAAACATAGACTTGTGGTCTTGGATATGTGCTTAGTCCCAAGAACACATAAAAGGTCCAAGGTAAACTATCCCAGAATAAGATGGTGGAATTTGAAAGGAGAGTACTCTAAATCCTTTGTTAATGAAGTAGTCAAACAAGGAAAATGGGATTTTAAAGGGGATACCAATGCAATGTGGAATGAGATGGCTATGTGTATTAAGAAGGTGGCTAAAGATGTTCTAGGTGAATCAAAAGGAAAGATCCATTCTTATAGAGAGACGTGGTGGTGGGATAGTGAGGTTCAAGCTGCCATTAGGAATAAAAAAGCTAGTTTTAAGACATGGCAAAGAACTAAGGATGTTGAGGATCTTCAAAGGTATAGGTTGGATAGAAATGAAGCTAAGAAAATTGCGGGAAAAGCAAGGGAAAGGAAGTAAGAAGAGTTATACAATAAGTTGGGCACAAAGGAAGGGGAAAAATCTATTTATAAGATAGCTAAGATGAGGGATAGGAAGAGTAGAGATCTTGACCATGTTAGATGTATTAAAAATGGAGATGGTAAAGTATTAGTTTGTGAGGAGGATATTAATAAAAGATGGGAAACCTATTTCTTTAGTTTACTAAATGAGCATTCTTCAAGCACTGATGTTTCGGACGATTGCACTTTTCACCAAGGCACCACCAATGTCCGAACTTATATACTTAGAATTTCGATGTCCGAAGTAAAAGAAGCTTTAAGGAGGATGAAACTCGGCAAGACACAAGATCCTGATGAAATCCCAATTGAAGTATGGAAGAGCTTAGGAACCCATGGACTAGTTTGGTTGACTAAGTTGTTTAATAAGATTATGAGCACGGGGAAAATGCCAGATGATTGGAGGAGAAGTGTTGTGGTTCCAATTTACAAAAATAAAGGAGATATTCAAAGTTGTAATAACTATAGGGGCATTAAATTGATGAGCCATACGATGAAATTATGGGAGAGAATAATTGAAACTCGTTTGAGACATTTAACTACAGTTACGGAGAACCAATTTGGGTTTATGCCGGGAAGATCTACAACGGAGGCTATTTACTTAATTAGGAGACTTATGGAAAGGTATAGAGAATGTAGGAAAGATCTTCATATGGTATTTATTGACCTAGAAAGAGCTTATGATAGAGTCCCTAGAGCGTTAATTTGGCAAGTACTAGAGAAAAGAAGTGTTGCAAGTAAATATATAGATATAGTTAAGGATATGTATGATGGTTCGGTGACTAGTGTTAGAACAGTGGGGGGTCAAAGTAATGAATTCCCGATAACAGTTGGGCTACATCAAGGGTCAACTTTAAGCCCATATCTATTTGCACTGGTAATGGATGAATTAACCAAAGACATTCAAGATGAGGTCCCCTGGTGTATGCTTTTTGCGGATGATATTGTGTTGATTGATGAGACCCAAGTGGGGAATAATACCAAATTAGAATCATGGAGATTAGCTTTGGAATCAAAAGGCTTTAAACTTAGTAGATCGAAGACAGAATATTTAGTTTGTAACTTTAGTCATGATTAGGCAGATGATGAGGTGGTGATACTTGACGATAAAGAGATTCCTCAGAGTGATTGTTTTAGGTACCAGGTTCAATCATAAGTAAAAGAGGTGATTTAGAAGATGGGGTTTCCCAAAGAATTAAAATGGGGTGGATGAAGTGGAGAGGTGCGTCCGGGGTCTTATGTGATCGGCGTATTCCATTAAAGCTTAAAGGAAAATTTTATAGGACCGTTGTTCGACCATCTATGATGTACGGTGCAGAGTGTTGGGCTGTTAAAAAGAATCATATAGATAAACTCAGTGTAGCAGAAATGAGGATGCTAAGATGGATGAGTGGCAAAACTAGGATGGATAAGATAAGAAACGATCATATTAGAGTTGGTCTGGGAGTTGCTCCTATAAGTGATGAGCTTAGAGAAAGTCGTTTGAGGTGGCACGGCCACGTTCAACGGAGACCTATAAATACTCCTTTTCGGAGAAGTGATATAATCCATATTGAAGGAACTAGAAGAGCTAGGGGTAGACCTAAGATAACCTTAGGAGAAGTGGTGAGAAAGGATATGTATAGCTTAGGCCTTGTATCTAGCATGGCCTCGAACAGAACTGATTGGAGGGCAAGAATCCATGTAGCCGACTCCATTTAGTTGGGACAAGGCTTATTGTTGTTCTTGTTCTTCATTGACAAGATAAATATGGATTAGGTGCATAAGTAATGGGAAATCTCCATCGTAATCTTTTTCCATTACATAGTGAGGACATCTTTAGATTTGCCTGGGATGCATCATGTTGTGTTGGCGTGGATCATTTTAAATCTCTGTATGATCTATAACCTATTTACTATTTCATTGGTCTCCATTCTACGGATAGTATGGCTTTTTATTGTTATTATGGGCTGCTTGGATGCTTTCCTGTTATATAAAGCTTAAATTTGGTATATCTGCTGCTATTGGGGGTGTCGCTGAAGGAAGAATTTAAGGGGGCTATGCTAGACAATTTTCTGGAGATGCAATGTAGCACCGGGCAGCATTTAGACATAAATCTATTATATAATGTAGGGAGCTCTTTAGTTGTTATAACCCTTCCAAAAATTTCTCTTCTATACAACTTGTGTTCCTTAACAGTATGGGCTGTTGATTTTGAATCATAATTGCTGGTCCCCCCCCCCTTATTTTGCTTGTGGTGTTACTGCTTTTTTTTTTTATACGAAAGAAAAAGATTAATATTACTTAAGGTAGCAAATACAAAGACTAGTGTCTAGTACAATTAATCCCTTCTTGTATTCTATGGAGGATTTAGATGCTAAATAGGTGAACCATTGTTGGAGTGTGGTATGGCTAAACCTGCTAAGGTTAATATCCTTAATACAAAAAGTTAGGTGTACCAAAAGCGTGACATAGTCTATTGGCCAACTTTTGTGTTTCAGTGGCAAAAGTAGATAAAGCATTTTTTTTCCTCATTGCACCAAATCTCAAATAGTTGAATGTTGGAGAGTTGGGCTTGGTCTATTCCATCCCGTAAACCAAACTAGATCGCCTCAGTGATATTTCCTTCCCCTAATCCTCCCATACTGACATACTTCAGTTGTCCATCCCAAAATAGTCCCACATTTCATCAAGTGTTGTTTAACTATGAGTTATATACCCCGCTCCATCAGAATTGGTAGTTGACTCGAGTTAGTCATACTTTCACTAAAGCAAATATGTGGTTTAGAAATCCTTACTTGTGTCGTGTGGTTTTTTATGTTTCATGTGTTTTGAGTTTTAGATCCTTGATCCAATTTGAAATGTTATTTAAAACTCGTTTGGGGTTGGGGGCTTGCTTATTAAAGATTTTGTTGTTTCGTTCTTTCCAAACAAAATAACTTGTAATTATAAAGACAGACATCAGCTATCGTTTAGATGGTTTATCAAGATCAAGATCTAATATGAAAGAATGGCATAGGTCACTGATAGATGTATGTGTAAGTAAGGTCACTGATAGATGTATGTCTAAGTCCTCCTGTTCATAATCCTAGAGGGCCCGCTGCCTAGATTCTCTTTGTCCATTCACAAGAAAGAAATATATGCCAAAGGGACTCCACACAATTTCCACAAAGCTCGCATTCTAAGGATATAGGTGTCCATTGAGCGAGTACTGCCTTAGTCGGTAGTCTTGCATTTAAAAAACACCAAAAGAAAATCTTAAATTTGGGGTGTAGGGGTAATTCCCAAAGATAGTAAGATACTTCCACCATATGGTGGGGAGTATAAGGTTGAGATGTCATTCTTATTTGTAACAAGGTTTTTCCTTGGTCCTGTTGGAAGGCACCAGAGCACCCCCGGGGGGGAGGGAGATGCATTCTTATTTGAACAAGGTTTTCGCTTTGGTTGTTCGAAATAAGAGACATCCATGAGTCATCTTCGTTAGAAAGATTAATATTGGAAAGATGAGAAAGTTGTGGGGTTGGAAGATGAGTTTGAGGAGAAGGTAACTCACTGTGAAGATTGAGGATTGAATTTGCCACTTGTGCCACTTGTGCCTGTTGCATTTCTTGCCCATTGCTCGATGTTGGGTGTTGTGTGTGTTCAATCTTTTAGAGTTTTTATCCATGGGTCGAACCAAAATGATGTATCCCTCCCATTACCTATGTTTCTCCAGACCATTTTTTCAAGTTTTTGTGATGACGCTGCAAATGTTGTTCCATGTCCATGACCCCTTGCGAGTTTTGACCTTAGGATCAAAAAGTGTAGTATTCGGGAAGTATTTTGCCTTTAGGGTCTATACCCATAGTGTCTCAGGGTTTTTGAGCATACACCACTCCTGCTTAAGTAGTAGCGCCATGTTGACATCCTCCATTTTCTTAAAACCCTGACCTTCGTTTTCCTTCAGTAGGCAACACTGGTCCCAAGAGATAACTGTAAATTGCTTTTCCTTAGACGGGTTCACCAGCCAAAAAATTTGGCATAGGGAATCAATTTTCTTACATAACACACTTGGGAATTTAAAACACTGCATGTGATATAATGATTGAGGTTGGAGAACCGATTGTAATAAGACTCCTCTTCTTGCAAAGGATAGACTTGATTCCTTCCAATTGGCCATTTTTTGCTTCATTTTGTTGAGGACAAAATGTAGGTTCTTCATTTTGGATCGGCCATGGACAGATTGGTACCAAGATAAATCGCATCTTTTTTCATTTCATTGATTCCGAAGATAGACAAGATCACATATTTTTTTCATAAGGAGGTACATTTCTACTAAAGAAGGCCCCACTTTTCTCAAAATTAATTTCCTAGCCCATAATATCTGAAAAGAGTTCAATAACAACTTTAAGGGCCAAAGCATCTTCCTTGTCCGCGCGACAGAAGAGAAAGGTGTCGTCAGCAAAGAACAGATGGGATATTTCAGGTGCTTTTCGAGCAACCTTAATTCCCTTGAAGAGATTGAGAGATCTGTATTCATTCAATAGTCTGGATAAGATTTTCATGATAAACAAGAAGAGATATGGGCTCGGGGGGCAACCATGCCGCAGTCCTCGAGATCCAGAGAACCAGAAATAAGGGTTTCCATTATGTTTAATGGAAAAGGAAGCACTTGAGATTAGTGTTCCTCGAGATCTAGAGAACCAGAAATAAGGGTTTCCATTATGTTTAATGGAAAATGAAGCAATTGAGATTAGTGTTTCAATAAGTGATAAACTAATTTCTGTTGCTGGTTATTCTCAAAATTTTAATTTGATATCGGTATTCTTTGTGCTTTTTTACTGTTTAGTATTTAATATATGTTTTTGTATTTTTAGTTATTAGTTACTAGCTGTTGCTTAATAGTATTATCTGTGACTAAGTTCTATTGGAAAAGAGTACTTTTCCTATTTATATTTATAATTCCCTTTCTTAAATCTTAATCATATGCTACTATCCTTTCTAGAAATTTATTGTCTCTGATATGCTGTTGCATATAATTAGGGAGGAAGATTGTGGCACTCTATAATTGCTAGTTTGCTATTTGGCTATTGCATACTAGTCTTACTTGATACAATTCCTTTTGCCTTTTAGCGGTCACCATGTTGCCTAAGTGTTCAGGAAGGCCCTACAATGCCTTCAGTTGCCTAGTGCTTAGACAACTATGCATGGTTGTGTCCTACTCCTACATAGGACATGGAGGCATGATTCATGTGTTTTAATTTTAATTTGTATAATAAGTATTCCGTAAGGTTTGAACTAAGATGTTTTTGTATGATCATTAATCAAGTTTGCAGCTTGGATAGTTTGTTTTCTTGTGGTAGTATGAGCTAAGCAGGGAAATGTTGGCTGATGTGGCCCAATTTGCCACATTATATTTCTTATTAGGTGCCATGGTTTAGTAACCAACTATGATAGCTAGAAACAACTTCTGCGATAGTAGGATGGGGAATGGGGTTTAACAAACAGTGTCCTGATATTAGGGTATTAGCAAGATATCTCCATGCCTTAAGAGTTTCGTAGTAACCATAAATGTTCTTTTTTGCTGCTTGTTTTGCTGGAGAGAATATGAGAATAAGAGATTTTGAGTGTTTGTAGAAGGCATGGAACTTCAATGTCTAGTGGCACTATGGTTTATTTATTTATATATATATATATATATATATATATATATATATATATATTTTTTTTTTTATATATTTGGGGCCGGGGGTGGGGGGTGGGTGGGGAATAGGTAGCTTAGTATGTTTTGAAGTTGCGGTACAGTGAACAAGCCTAACAGGAATGATGGGATGGATGGATGTCTGCAACTTCTTAGGTTCAGTGAACAAGCTGCATAGGTGATTTCTAATTCCGGTTTCTTTCACTTTTATTTTTTTTAGGATATGCTTTACTGTTAGTACTCTCAAATTATGTACTAGATAGGGGACCATGTTGCAGTTGGCGATTACAATTTCCAGTTTCTCTTATGTTTTTGTAGCATATGCTTTACTCTCTCACTATAATGCTAGGTGTGGTTTATAGTTATTATTGTAGTGAATCCTTTGATGGGCACTTCAATCATTCTGCATCTGGGTGTTGGCATCCATTCACTCTTTCGTTTCACAGACGCATCGACTTTAAAAGTTGCAGCAAAGTGAGCCTCAGGAACTAGATTGCTATGGATGTTATCAAGACACAGCAAATCTCTGCAAGACCGATCGAGAAGGTTATCGTTCACCCGCTTGTTCTTCTCAGTATAGTTGATAATTACAACAGAGTCGCTAGGGATACTCAGAAGCGTGTTATTGGTGTTCTGCTTGGCAGCTCCTCCAAGGGAACTGTTGATGTCACCAACAGCTATGCAGGTACAATTCTCAAACTTTGTCTACAATCCTGAAGGATCTACCTTTTCATTGTTTTCCTCGTGTTCTGAATATGATTATGTTTTTTGTCTTACATGCTTGATCTTCTATACTTCATTTTGCACTTTATACTAGTCAAAGTTTATATATCATTAGTTTCTTTTTCTTCTTTTCCCACTGGAAAACTTGCTGGAAAACTAATCCTGAATGGTCTTATACAATATGGAAAACGTTGCATTTGAGGTTTTTGTCGATGCTTCCATTTGGATGAGAAAATTAGGGTTTGAGATTCTCGCATTCTTAAGCAAAGAGTTCCTTCGTTTTGCTTCCCTTTGGTGGATAAAAATGATGAATAAGGCTCTGCAAACTCTTGAAATAGAAAATTAGGGTTTCCATATAATCCCTATCTTGGAGTTTTGCTGATGGTGGATATGATTTTACCTGATGGAAAATATCCAAATAATTGAATGTTCAGATGGGATAATGTTCATTTTATTCCATGATCCTGGATGGAATATTTTGATGATGAAGTTTAGTGCCTTACCCTTAATTGGTATTCCTTTGGCCACCTGTAGGATTTGTTTATCATCTTACTTAGCTCTTCTTGTCTGCCAAAATGAACTAGACTGCAGGAGATGTTGCAACAAAAATTTTGGGGCAAGAGACTCTTATGGGGGTTGAAACTTGTACTTCCTTACATTTCAAGGATTTAATGCTACTAAATGTGAAGGTTGGGTATGTTGCTATTATGCATGGCAGTTGTCTCGTTGCTATCAGGTATTGATCATGCATAATCTACATTACTGGATAATACTTGCCCATAAGCTTCAAACACTGCTTTTGTATAATCAACTTCCTATTTGTTCATTGGCAACATATGCTTATTCTGCCACATATTGCCATGGCCAATTGAGACTACTGTTTCAGCATATTCTTGCTGAATATTTCTTTTTATTTTTCTTATTGGGGGTTCTGGGGTGTGGATTGGTTGTTTTGTCGCGGTGGAAGAATTCCTTTTAGCCCTTTTCTTCCCATTTCTTAAAAATGATTTTATTGGTTATATAACTGGCAGTCATCACTAGTTATTCTGTTTTGATGCTGTTCTATTCCCTTGAAGGCTACACCTTTTGTTTGTGGCAGGGTATGGTTTGTCATATCGTATATGGAGAGTTATTGCTTGGTTAGTATTGTGTTTCTACCAGTTGGCAGCCTAGTGTGATCAAGCAAATGGCTTGATGCATAGAGCACCATTGGATCATCGACACCATCTCATCTCTGTAGCTCATCATCTACTGAATTTTTATCTGTGTATCTAAATATAAGAGGTTTGAAATGGCAATTTGACAACTATAGAAAGGATGTCTTGTGAATTAGAATTTAATTATACAGCCTACCCTATGTTGAGCCTTGTCTCTTCATACAATCAACCGTCAATATTGACCAATATATACCTTTAAAGTGTGTAGCATTCTTGCCCTTGACTGCTGTAGACCAACTTAGTGGCCATGAGGTAGATGTGTACCCAAGGCTGCTTGGCTGGAGATACCTCTCTAGACATGCTTGACAAGATGATAATTCACTTGTAAAGCTATGTGATGATAAGTGTGTTTTTCTTGTGGTTGAATGTAAAGTCATGCTACCCGAGATGGTTTTACCTAATTACAGAAGCTGTGGGACAGTTATTGAAATTTACTTCTTTCTTCTGATTTGCATGGCAGGGTTTAATAATTATTTGTTCTAAATGTGTAAATCTCAAATTTGCAGTTCCTTTTGAAGAAGATGATAAGGACCCAAGCATCTGGTTTCTTGATCACAACTACCATGAAGCAATGTTCTCCATGTTCAAGCGAATAAATGGTATCTTTGTTATGATCCGTTTTGTATGATTATTGTAGATCACATCCGATTCACAGAATCTGCTGGCTGTTTCCATTGAATAACCAAATCTTCAAATATGTTTGTCAGCAAAGGAGCACGTTGTCGGTTGGTACAGTACAGGTCCAAAACTGCGGGAAAATGACTTGGATATCCATGTACTATTCCATGAGTAAGAAAAGAAAATTTTTGCTTCCAGTGAACTTAATAATATGGATGTATTGACGTCTTTTATTGGCATATTACAATTGATGACTTAAAGCAGTCCTTTTTTTCAGTTTGATTTTTTATTATTGACTCCTTTGTCTTTATAGTTGCTTGTTGTTACATGATTACGCTTATAAGCTTTGGTGTGTTGTTGCCACTTTATTGAACATAAACTTGGATTCTTGGGATCATGGGCCTCAATGCAATGTAAACGTGTACCAGTCTGATGGTTCAAGTCTGGAATCTTCTTCTCTGTGAAATCAGGATTTATTCCACATATATTATGACCATTCTGGACCCACAGTTACTGTTCCTGCACTGGATACTTCCTTACTCATAGAACTCTTGGTTTACTTATCTAGCAAAGCTTCAAATTTCGAATTTGTCCCCCATTTTGCCTTCTGCCAATGTTGAAATTTTTTGGTAATATCAGACAAGAACTCAGCTTTTGACAATGCTAGCTAACCATGTTTGTCTGAATTGGATATCCTCATTATGTTAGAACATGTTCTGCCTCCTCGTATGGTTGTGTTAGAATACCCAGTGCACAAGGCTCCGTCACTGCTGTGTCTGGAAATTCAAAATGTATGCAGCCTTACCTGGTTTTCTCAGAGAGGCTGTTTCCAAACTTTTGATCACTTCGTCACAGTGGCGCATCCTTTTCAGTTGAACCAAGGCTCGCCCTTAATATCCAATATGCTTATACCTCAGTATTAGTTTAGCAGAACAAGGAAGTTTTGTGCATGACATACATCTTATTTGATTTCACATACTGGAAGATAAAACTCTCCTTTTCCCTTGAGTGACTGAGCTACAAAATCCAATTCTCAGTTGATCGAATGTCACTGTTTAGACTGATTACTTGGTTTGAGCACACAGATTGTCCTTTTCTGTCCACTGACTCCAATCTAACTAGGGCCATAGTAAATTGTAAGAGCTCACGTTTTTCCTAGTTTTTCAACATGGTCATGTCCTGCAACTGGCACTGTATTTTCAGTCTGAGTTTTTACAACTGGTCTTCATGCATGGTCATGTGTCCCCAACTGTTTGTGATAATCTTGAGATTATTCTAAGTTCAAATGCATTTGTATCTTGATATATCCTTCCTAACATGGTAAAAAAATGGAATGGAACCTATAAAATTTGAGGGAAGAAAGGTGTACATTGGGGTTTGTCCTGATGTTTTACTATGAATTTTTTTTTGGGAAAGTTTACTCTGCCTTGGAGTGACTCGTACCTTTAGATACAGGTCCTGCAAAGCGCCCACTAGGAAAAGGACATTGCACCTTCAATGAAAGGTGGAAATTCTGCTTCCATTGATTCTTCTAAATGTGCTCCCAATGGCTTCTTCCATTGAAGAGAATTCTCCCTTTATTATTATAATTACTATTGTAATTGTTACTGTTATATTTTCTGGAAGAGCTAGGACGTAATGTTATGAATGGAGCAATTATTCAATATCACAGAGAAAGAAGTGCCTTCTGTTGTTTGCATGGGATTTTCGAGTATTCTTGTGCATCCAACTGTTGTCTTTTTGGTCCTTCCTCATGCATCATAATCTTATTTTAGTCGGACTGCCCTTCATGTGACATTTGTTATCAGTCTGTTGACACTGTGAATTGGTGACACTGGTAATTCAGTTTTCTCTTATTGTGGTCTTCATTTTGATATTGTAGCTATGTTCCAAATCCTGTGTTGGTCATTATTGATGTCCAACCGAAAGAGCTGGGAATACCCACCAAAGCTTACTATGCTGTTGAAGAGGTTAAAGAGGTGAGTTAAATCAAATTTCCTCGCTTGGTAGTAATATTTCCCCCCCCCCCCCTTTATGTTGTCTGAGATTTGATACTTAATATAGCTGTCTTTTCACTCAAGAAGAAGAATAAAATTACCAACTGGCTGTTGCTTTTTATTTATTTATCCTTTGGATGTGTGCTGCTTCAATATACTGTTTATTATTGGGAGCTGAGTTTCTGCTTGGTTATTCAGAATGCCACTCAGAAAAGCCAGAAAGTGTTTGTGCATGTGCCTTCTGAAATTGCTGCTCATGAAGTAGAGGAAATTGGTATGCCACGATCTACACTTCCTTGCCCTGTTGCACTTCCAAACCTCTCCCTTCTGTCTCCCTCTTCTCTCCCTCTAAATATTTGAAAATTTCCGAATATCTTTTTTTTTTTTTTTTTTTTTGATTCACATAATTGCTAACTGAATTTATTTGTCATTATTAAATAGGAGTGGAGCATTTGCTCAGGGATGTGAAGGATACAACAATTAGTACCCTTGCGACAGAGGTTCTTTTCTTTGCCCCATTTGTAGAGTTGACATACTTTTTCTTTGGATGAATGTAGAGTTGACATACTTGAAATCCTTCTATGTATACATTTTTGGATGCTTTACTTTCGTCAAATTGGGCAAAGATAAGAAGGAACGTGAGGTATTAGTATCTAAGATTTCAACGTATTTTAACAAATAAATGATCCAGTACTGGTTTACTACAGGTGACAGGGAAACTTGCAGCTTTAAAGGGCCTGGATGCACGGCTTCGAGAGATACGTGCCTATCTTGATCTCGTTATTGATGGGAAACTCCCCCTGAATCATGAAATTCTGTATCATCTACAGGTACATTTCTTCTTTTATTATATTTGATTTATTACATCTTAACAATTGGAGCATTTGTCTCCTAGGTTTACTTTTTGTTTAATCTCTTCTCTCTCTCATGCACACACACACACATATTGTTATGGGCTTTTTCTTCAAGTTATGAGCAGAGCTGGTCAATGGCTTATTGATTTCTCTTGATTTTGTCAACTGGGGAAAGTACCACAGAAGCTAGGTGCCATATTTTTAAGCTTGTCAGCTTAGTGGTGAAATCCAAAGGCATATATATATATATATATATATTATTTCTTGGTTTTATGTGATGTTACAATCTCCTGAACATTATGTAAAATCAATCAATCCAATGCCGAGTGATCATGTTATACCTTGTCTTCAATACACTAATGAGTACATTGTTCATTTGGTAAAGACTATATCTATGGTCACTTTGGCTGCTTTTCGAATGACTAGTACAGTGCCACGCGCACATGCACGTGAATATTTATTAATGTTTTGAATAAGTTTTGTATTATGAAACATTTTGAATCAAAAAGATCATAATTAAAAGGTAATAATAAGTTTCCATTTAAGAAAATATAGAGATGAGGATAAATTTGGCTGCAAGTTTTGGATTGGTCTCTTAGACATTTATAATTAGTATACAATTTTAATTTGGTTAAAAACACTCTGCATAAGTTGGACTTTTTGACTTGTGTGTAACACAAGCTTAATTTATTGATGCCTTAGAACACAACGATGTTGTAATCTGTAACCTGAGAGAGATTGCTAACGTTTTTGCCATGTTCATGAAGGATCTCTCCTCTACTAGGGAACACTTAGACGCACTTTTTGTTGAAGGTATCTTTCCCCCCTAACCAAAATTGTTTTCCCTTGGGAATGTCAGATCCTCAGTCCTTGGGTGAAATTAGGACTGTCTTATTCTCCATAGGACCAAACAAAGATGGTTTTAATGCTCTCTTTTATCAGAAAAATTGGACTTTTGTCGATGGTGAGTTATATAAGTTTGTAAACAAGTTTTTCACCTCCCTTTCATTATCCTTTGGAGTCAACCATACCCTTTTGTGCTTCATTCCCAAAAAAGACCAACCCAAAACTGTGTCTGACTTCTAACCAATTAGCCTCTATAATGTCAATTACAAGATATTGGCAAAAATTTTAGCCAACCGCCTCAAACCACTTCTCTCAAGTGTAAGCCTTCATGCCTTATAGGCAAATCACAAATAATATCATGATGGCTCAAGAAATTTTCCACTTTATGAACAAGACAAAGGGAAAGGTTGGCTATGTAGCTCTGAAACTTGACATGTCAAAGGCTTATGACAGGTTGAATGGGGCATAATCACCAAGCTGTTTGAACTTTGGGGCTTTGATGCACATTGGTGCAACATTATCCACAAATTGATATCCTCTACCTCTTTCAATAAAGATGAATGGAAAGGAGGTGGAAAGAGAGAACTTTTTTCCGAACTGAATAGGCTGGAGGGGCATAGATAAAGATGGCAATCCATTTCTTCCCTTGTGAAGAAACTTGTATCGCAAGAAATGATGGGTTTGTATGGATTAAGGCAGCTTGAAGTGAGGGTCTTATCAAAACACAGATAGCTCCTTTAAGCCTTTTCTTTCCCTAGCTATTAGAGAAGGCAATGAGGTCATGGTTTCTAAATTTTGTGGGAATAAGAAATTTATGATTAGTGCATTTTGTCTCACATAGAAAGAGGATATCTGTTTTTTATTATTTTTATTTATTTTTTATTTTATTTAACCACTTTCTTAATGCATTGCAAAGTGAACTTCCCAATCAAACCTCTTACATTCCAAGAAATGAGTTTCATGCTTAAGATTAAGAGGAGTTTGTGGTATAACAAACAAGTAAATCTTTGAAGTTTTGAAGCAAAAAAACAGCAGTAGCTAAGAGTGTAATAACAGAAATTAAAAGGAAGAGAAAAACCCACAGAGATGTAGTAATAATTAGAGAAAGAGCAGCATACCATGGCTCTTTTTTTTTTTTTTTGGGTGTTGATAAATTATATATAAATATATAATGCCAAGTCAAGTGTGTGGGAAAATGAAGAATGCATCTATATCTAGATCCACATCTCACCAACTCAACTATGAAACAAAGAACACAAGCTGTGAAACACCAAAAGTGGAGGCATAGGATCAATTTTATTCACACAAAACATGAGGCCAAAAGGAAAAAAGAAAACCTCACCCAACATTACCACCAGTAAGACTCTTAAATTAGACTCACAATAAGTTTCCTAAAAGTAATAGTAATTTCATTAGGAACCTAGCCAAATAGCTGAAGGTACTTGATGACACAACATCATTGGAAAGGATATGTATGGCTTACCCTCCTTTGAAGCCAGTAGATCCACTTGATTGGGGAGAGTTGCGTTGCAGTGGGATACCAATTTGGTATTATCAGAACCACAATGGGAAGGCCAAAAGGAATACCTAAGGCACCATAAACCCTAGACTCTTAGATTAGACAAAACCAAGCTTCTAAAACCAATATTAATTTTATTAGAACCTAAAACAAACAAAGGAAGGAGTTGATGACAGTATGTTTGAAAAGGATTTATATGCCTTTAACCTCCTTCACGGCCAATAGAAACCACTTGACTGGGGAGAACTATAATGCAATGGGATAGTAGCACAAAATAATGTTAAATAGTGTGTGCAATTGGCAGGATGTTGAGGATCTTCAAAGGTATAGGTTGGAAAGAAATGAAGCTAAGAAAATTGCGGAAAAAGCAAGGGAAAAGAAGTATGAAGAGTTATACAATAAGTTGGGCATGAAGGAAGGGGAAAAATCTATTTATAAGATAGCTAAGATGAGGGATAGGAAGAATAGAGATCTTGACCATGTTAGATGTATTAAAGATGGAAATGGAAAAATACTAGTGTGTGATGAGGACATTAAGAAAATATGCAAAATCTATTTCTCTAGTCTACTAAACGAGCATACTTCAAGCACATATGATTCGGACGATTATGCTATCTATTTGCACTTGTAATGGATGAATTAACAGACATTCAAGATGAGGTCCCTTGGTGTATGCTTTTTGTTGATGATATTGTGTTGATTGATGAGACTGAAGTAGGGATTAACACCAAATTAGAATCATGGAGAGCAGCTTTGGAATCAAGAAGATTTAAACTAAGTAAAACGAAGACAAAATATCTAGTTTGTAACTTTAGTCATGATCAAGTAGACGATGAGGTGGTGATACTTGACGATAAGGAGATTCCTCAGAGTGATTGTTTTAGGTACCTAGGTTCAAGCATAAATAAAAAAGGTGATATAGAGCATGATGTTTCCCAAAGAATTAAAATAAGGTGGATGAAGTGGAGAGGTGCATCCGGGGTCTTGTGTGACCGGCGTATTCCATTAAAGCTTAAAGGAAAATTTTATAGGACCGTTGTTTGACCAGCTATGATGTACGGTATAGAGTGTTGGGCTATTAAAAAGAATCATATAGATAAACTCAGTGTAGCAGAAATGAGGATGCTAAGATGGATGAGTGGCAAAACAAGGAAGGATAAGATAATAAATAATCATATTAGAGTTGGTTTGGGAGTTACTCCCATAAGTGATAAGCTTCGAGAAAGTCATTTGAGGTGGCACAACCACGTTCAACAAAGACCTATAAATGCCATTGTAGGGAGAAGTGATATAATCCAGATTGAAAGGACTAGAAGAGTTTGGGGTAGACCTAAGATAACCTTAAGCGAAGTGGTGAGAAAGGATATGCATACCTTAGGCCTTGTATCTAGCATGGCCTCAAACATAATTGATTGAAAGGCAAGAATCCATGTAGCCGAACCTATTTAGTTGGGACAAGGGTTATTGTTGTTGTTGTTGTAGTGTGTGAATTGGCAAATCTGGACAGGGATTTGATTTTAATTCTAGTTTTGAGAGCTTGTTGTTGTAGTGTGTGCAGTTGGCAAATTTGGACAGGGATTTGATTTTAATTATAGTTCTGAGATAAGGGCAATTTTGGTTTACAACAAAGTGGAGTGTCAATCAGGGAAGAGGAGAGCCTAGAAGAAATTAGAGTACCAGGGGAGAGAAGAGTGCATATAAACTGAATTAAATTTATCCTTCAATAAACCATGAATACAACAATCCAAAAAAGACAGGCATCAACATCAGAAGGCATAGTATTTGCTTTAATTTTTACCATATTGATTAGGGTGTCAGAGTAGTTTTGAATTTAACCATTATGCACATTGGCTACTTCACTAATAAGACTCAGGTTGAAGAAGATTAAGAGGTACCATTTATGAAAATCATGTCAAGGTAGCTAAACAGTAGTGACTAATTAGGGTTCCATGTATTTGGAAGGGTTGACTAATTAGGATCTACTCCTCTTGGAACAATTATCAAGATAATCCCAACCTCATGTGTAACTAAAATTCAATTGGAAAACTTTGGGGTGGGGATCATGGCAACTTGGCACATAACAAGTGCAACACTGTAGAAAGCTCTGAAAATAACAAATGTTGTTCTAGTTCCTAAAATTTGCAGCTAGCAATAGGGAACGACAAATAATGATTAAGAAACCAATGAGCATCATCTATACAGTCCTTATAGATAGTAAAGGTCAGAGGGAAACAGGAAGATGTTAAAATCGGAAGGACAACAATATAGATAAAATTGGAAATTCAGTGACAGGTTCATTGCTCATCTAGTATATTTCCAACCGTCTTAGGAGTTGCATTGGTCACGCTCCATCTCAACACCCTCAACTTTTTGCCTGAATTCTCCTCTACTTGAGATCAATACTGCACATCAAGTGGAATACAAGAAGCATAATCTCATCATTTTTTGTCCATGTAGATCCAAACGTAAATGCATCTAGGCTGTGAGAATTCATATCAAACACAACCTCAATATTTTTCCATGGTTCCAAAATAAGAACAGCAAGCTTTTAGTTCATATAAACAGAACAGCAACCTCAGTACTTTTCTATGGTTCCAAAAGATAACAGGAAGCTTTAGTTTAGATAAACAGAACAGCAAGCTTTAGTTCAGTCTCAGACCAAACAACGGATGAGAAAAACGATAAAGCAACGATAAAAGACGACACGTGATAATTAGAATAGTATTAACCCTAACAGCACAGCCAAGAGGAAGTGAACTCATTCTGAACCATCCTGAGAATTGGGGAACCGATCCAAAATTTGGCTAATGAAATAACTCTCTAGAAAGGCCACTAGATATATGTTAGTTTCAATCAATGAAGCCAACTTCCTAGGCCCCATCTGGGTCTTGAATTCTTGAATTCCTGATCCTTGAATTAAACCCTTAAGTGAGCCTTAAAATCTCAACAATAATACATGGACCAAAATCCTTATAATGGGAATAATATTTTGTCTTCATATCCATTTGGGTGGCCATAATTATCAAGTTAGCTCTACACTAGTAAAATAGTCTGAAGAGTTATCAATTATAGGAACGACCCAACCGAAAGGAATGGGTGTTAGAGAGTTTTCAGAAGCGAAGCTTCATTTCCTCCAAACCCATAAATGAAGAGATCCATGTATCTCAGAAGAGCCCAAAAGAGCAATATTTGCATCGTAGGCTCTCCTTATTTTCCTTGAAAATCAATCCTGTTCCTTCCGTCATTCAACTTCCTTCCAGATTCAATTCAATAACACAAACAAAATTATAGACAGTATCCATTTCTAATCAGAGATTAAACAATCAATTATTATACTCGATTGATAGTAATAACAGAGTACAAACAACAAAGAAATCTCAGTTTCCCACCAGTAGGCTCCACATCAGAATCTCTTTGCATATGATGTTTTTCACCATTCATTCCCTCACCATAGCAAACCATACAACGGGAAAAAGAAGGGAGAGAATATTGAAATACCTAAAGAAATCGCAGAGAAGAATAAAACACATAACGATGGAGAGCCTTTAGCATAGGTAGTTGAGAAGCCAATAAAGTTGGAGAAGCACCAACAGGTGAGCAGCGATATTCTTGTGTTGAAATAATGGTGTTGCTGGATGAGACTTGAAGCTAACATGAATTTTGAAGATGAGATTATAGAGTAGAAGAAGAATCTGATTGGAAAAGCGGTGCGTCCCCTCATGGAAGTTATGAAGCTTTAGGGAAAGGGTTTTTTGGTGATTCTTTGGGGTGTACGCTGTGTCAAAAGGGTGCATTCCGTGTGAAAGGGTAGGTTTTTTCTGGGAGAAGGGTATTTTGGTCTAGTCAAAGATTTGCGATAACTGTATTGGGTTTTGATTTTATGGTAGCAACTAGTATGATATGATTGAAGGTCAAAAACAGGAGGATCTGAAGTGAAGGGAACCATTTTCTAGCAGTGTGACTAGCAGGATAAGTACAATGAATATTACCAAGGGATAATTGAATAATTTATTCAAAGACATGAACTATTTCATTGAGAACATGAGGACCATTTTCTTAATCAAGCTTCAAATTGTGGCCTAGATGTGTAATGACATTTAGAATATGCTTGTTTACTATCTAGTTCTCTAATGGGAACCCTGGGAGGTAAATCACCTATGGTTCACTATATATATTCTGTATATGCTATAATAAACATCTGATTGTGAACTTCCTTGAAAGCAACATCATGGTAGTCTGTTATTGTTCAAAGCTTGTTGATAAATGTTCTTTTTGGCTTTATAATTCTGGTATACTTGGTTGTTTTCCTTATTAGGATGTATTCAACCTTCTTCCAAATCTCAACGTGGCTGAGTTAATCAAGTCTTTTGCAGGTAAGGAAACACACTTCTTTTTTCTTTTTCTTTTTTTTTTTTTTGGGGGGGGGGGGGGGGGGGAGATTGTAATTATCCCATGAAAAGGCATTGGCAGGGTCATAACCCACCTACCTGTGTTTGGTTACAATACATGACTGGATGGCATTCTTTTCTCCTGGGACAATGGAGGTGTTTGACTTTGTCTGGTCTGGCTGGTTTTTTTGGAGCTTACATATTTACTTTGTATTTGCAGTGAAGACAAATGATATGATGTTGGTTATTTATCTATCTTCCCTAATCCGGAGTGTAATTGCTCTCCATAACCTGATAAACAACAAGGTAATATGCTTGCTTCATTTTCTTGAGTTCAGCATTGCCAACTGACAAACATGACATGAACTTTTGGGCTGTATTTAAATGTAGATGTCAATATCGTGGCTTCTATATATGTATGTACATAAAGATTAAGTGGGTCCTGTGCCCTTTTTTCTTTTGTATGCTGTAAATATCATTGTTTTTTATTTGGGGATTTGATTTCAGATGCTTAACAAAGAGCATGAGAAAGCTGAAGATGCAAAGCCAGCAACTATACCACCCACAACTGCGAGCTGAAAAGAGGGTCTCCCATCATAGATAGAGCTCATTCTTCAGATGCACAGAGTACCTATTATTTTCCAGTGGATTCGCTGCCATAATATTAACATGCACGCTTACATTTCGGGGGAACTCTGAAGACTGAAGTGTTAAACTCTTTTTTTTTTTTTCTTTTCTAACAAACTCTTTTTTGGGTTGAAATTTTCAGACCTAGAATTTATCAAGATTTGTGCCCTCACCCAAACTTCTTTGGGAAGCTCTGGGTTGTCCAAACAGAGAGCTCCTCCAGTGAGGGGAGGGTTCTCGGCCTTAATGTATCAAGTATATTCTATGGAGAGGAATCCCTATGCAAGCAGAGATTTGTGCCTTCACCCAATCTTCCTTTGGGAGGTCTGGGTTGTTTAAACGGAGAGCTACTCCACTCCATCGTAAGGAGGGTTTTCAGTCTTAATGTATCACAAAGTAAACTCTAGGGAGAGGAATCTCTATGCAAGCAAAGTAGGACAATTTTCCCCGGTAAGAAGGGAGAAAAGAAAAAGTTGATCACATGATTTTTTTTTTATTTTTTTTTTATTTTTTTGATGAAAAGAAGTCTTAAATTAAACATAAACCTGAAAGCTACTGTTTTGTTACAGTTATCCGAAAGGTTTACTGCCATATTTGCATACTCAAAATAAGTCTGAAGCATTGGGTTTAGGAATATAGCATATTTAATCTGTATTGTTATCGTCCTTGATTTCAATAACATTGGTAATTCCTCTGAGAGTCCATTTTTGTCTTGAAGGCCAAGGTAGTAGGTCTGCTAACTGGGTGTTATTTGTCCAAATTTCTTCTATCTTTAGCCCTTCTTCCTTTGCTCTTTTTATTTCCTGTAGTAGTCTGAGTAGTATGGTCCCCAAGATTCCATTTCCTCTCCCCTTCCCAAAATCGATAGACCATAGATGTCCATCTCTCCCTATACCAGTGCTCCAAGCTGCAATTCTTAAGCGCCGGTCATATACCAGCACATGGTGCATTTTGCTGTGTGGAAATGTATGAGACAGTACGGTAGTCACTCTTTGGTTGTTGAGTCTGGTGACATGGGCTTGTGTGTGATGGTATATAGGTATCCATTTTGCGAGAGAAAGAAAGCGAGGGTGGAAAACCATGCCCACATCAATGGAGATGTTACGTTCATCGTGGGCATCACGTTCAATGTTAGTGTTAAGCTAGATGGTGTAGCTTGAGCCGTGGTTTAGTGGTACAGATATTTGCTATGAAGTAAAAAAGCTCATCTTGTTTAGTTTTATTCTAGGTTTTGAAACTCCTCCAATAAGCAAGAGAAGCCCACCCCTCAGTTGAAAACCACTGTGATTTGGGATTTTATCAGGAAACCCTTGGGAGGTATTTGAATTGAACTCATGGCAAACGCTATTGGGAAATATGAAAGTAAAATCTATATAAACAAATGGCCTACTGCATATGAGGTATCTGAATCTTTTTTTCTACATTTACGTAATTCACACCACAAGGAAATTCATCGAGTTCTTCATGTTAGCAATTGCTACAAACACCAAAATTAGCAGCTGGAATAACGTTAATGGAGTTTGTTTCAAACACCAACTTGCAGCTCTGCCAATGTTTGCTTCTTTCACTGATAAAACAAACAAATAGAATCAATCAGTGTGCAAAAAGGCTCCAGTGTTGCATGCATATTCCTTAAAATGGAAATTGTTGGTCTTCTGAAAAGGATTGTGGAAGAGGTGAAGGTGAAGGAACTCCGAGTTATTGCAATCTATCAAAACCAAAGCCGCAAGTGTGTAGCGTTGGAAGATGTAGCTAGAGATAAATGCAATGCATCCCTTCCGTCTTTGTGTTGAAGCCACAAGTGCCACCGGAGCGCTGGCACTGGTCGCAGCCGATGTTAGGAAGGTGTAGGCGAGCTTCATCCCACAAGAACCAGTCCAGCGGTACAACACCCCTTGAGATTATACCTTGAGTCCCACAAGTTTGAAACGACAAGAGAGGCCAAGGTTTAAAGTATTCTACGATACCATACGATACTAGCAGATACGTATCCATATTTGATCCAATCGATACGATACATCCCGATATGTCTCTCCATTGAATTACACTAAAATACATTAACCAGCGATAGAATACTCGATACCAAATGATACGTCTCTTAAAATCAATTGACCGATAATACCGATACTTCAATGCTAGAGAGAGGCAATGCTGTGACTTGTCAATTGTAGACCTTAGCTCCTAAGGCACCACAGCCAAAGGCAGTAGGCTATTAACTGATTGATTACACTTTTTCTTTTCTTACTTGAAGTTCTAGTAAAGCTGTTCAGGAAGCAAAACCCATAGCTAGTACCCTAGCAGTTTTAAAAAAGAAAGGTCTAAAAAATAAAAAAATGGTAGAATTTGTCGGGAGATTTCTTCACAGCCTCAGTTCAGCCAATGAAACGTATCAAAGATGACGCAGCGTGAACCTTTTTATCTCAGTACTCGACAAAATCTACCAACTTCAATATAGAGAGAATCTCTCCAGACGATTTCTCTTCTGCAGGAAAAGAAATCCACAATCACCAACCCACCAACAGAATAGAAAATTCGAATTTTATGAGAGAAGTTGTGGGCCATTGATCCACCAACCTGTGGTCTATTTCAGAACCTCGGGATTTTGAAACGGCTTTCCCGTATTCCTTCCCTGTTATCTTCTATACTTCTTGCCAGAAGTTGTTGGATTTTGTAATTTCGAATAATATTGGTTAGTTTACCATGTTAGGGTAGAGAAGATCAACTTATTTTCGATTTCTGAAATTCGGTGATTTTGCATCTATATATTTTTCAATCCAAAAATACCCTCATTATCCCCCCCTTAATAGAAAAATTCTTTAATTCCTTTCTTTTAAAAGATACTACCAAATAAAGGAAAGATGTATTAAATCGAAACTGAGATATTAGGAAATATCGAATTTAATTCAAAGAAAAATAAAACCTATTTTTTCATTTTTTGTTGTGATTTTTATGTTATTTTTTGCTAATTTATTTGTGACTTCTCTGGTGATTCTGATCAGTGCAATGAATTTCAACCAATTCTGATCCCAATAATTCAAGACTACAAAATATAATGTCTAAATGTAATTAGGAGTAGAATATCTAAATGAGGTAATATATTTTACTAAATAGGGAAAGAATATATTTATAGCAAAATCTTCAAGACTTAATGAGGGACAATCTTAACCAACGAGTGGGTTTGATTAGTACTAAAACAAAGTGGGTTTTCCCTTAATTATTGGTTAGTTTACCATGTTAGGGTAGAGGAGATCAAGGACTTAGGTTCCGGTATTGAATCCTTGTGGATGCAAAAATCGAAATCGCGATTTGGGAGACTCAGATACGATATATCGTTTTTATTGTTTTCTACTAGGCGATTTCTCTCGTGATTCTATCACAATCACCAGTTCTATAACCCAATAATTCAAGACCAAAAAAAAGAAGGGGGAAACAGAATAAAAATAGGAAGCCATTTTACAGCAAAACTCAAGATTATGAGCAATCTTACAAGTGATCTAGTCCTCAAAAGTCAACATGCCAAATGTGGTTAGGGAAGAATATATACATGAAATAATTTATGGAAACAATTTAAATTATGAAGGGATTTTGTAATAGAATCATCGGTTAATCATTCCAAACATGTCCGAATGATTTAGGCCTTAGAACGTAACACGTTAAATGTGGCTAGGCAAGAGATTTAAATGTAAATATTTATAAGAAATAATTTAAATTTACCACATATTTGCATCAAATTAGGATACAAAATGACCAAAAATACCCCCGAAATTGGTGGACAAAAATTACCAAAAATCAACATGCCAAATGTGATTAGGGAAGAGTATATACATTAAATAATTTATGGAAACAATTTAAATTATTAATGAATCTTGTAATAGAATCTTCAGAGTGAATGGATAATCATTCCAATTATGTCTGAATGATTGAAAGAATTTAAATGGAAGAATTTTTAGGTAGGAGAATTTAAATGGAAGAATTTTTGGGAAATAATTCAAATTTACCACATATTTGCATTAGATTAGGATAGGCATCAAATTTACCAAAATTATCGAGTAAAAATACCCAAAAAATTGGAGGCGAAATTTATCGTCGAGCATCTCGGTGATATTTCACCAGTTCGCCGATTCACCGAGTAGTGAACCGGGCGAAACTTTGTTCCTTGGAGAAGATAATAGATTCTGGTTCGGCGTGGCAGTGGAGAGGAGAAAGGACACAAAGTTATTTCTCCAAAACTAGGTTTTTTCTTTATCTGAGTGATGCGTCCAAAATCTGCTTAGTCTTGAGATCTGTGAAGATGATTTGCAAAACAATGTTAGGAATGGCCCGACCATGGGGGTCGGGAAGTCACTTCAAAAGGCTAAGTCAGTAGATGAACTGATCACATGACTCTGACTAGACAAAGTAAAAATAAACGTAAATGTAGAACAAACGATTCAGATACCTCGTAGGTGAGTAGGCTACTTGTTTATATAGATTTTACCTATGATTCTCGATCGTTGGATGAGTTTGTGATCTTCATTGGTGGCCGTCCGATTGTAGGGTTTTACTCTTGATATTCGGGATCATGGTTAGTTACCAACCTTAGCACGATTCCCCCCTCCGCCTCATGAATGACAGTAATCTCCTTTAACTTGGTTACGTGTCCACGCAAGAATCGGGATCACGCTCATGGCTTATATCCGTCAATCTGGTCAAGACTGGTCCCGATCGCTGTTCAACCGCATATCGAGACTCGAACCCGATCGGATTGGGTTAGGGTTAGACGCAAGGCCGACCACAATGGTTGAGAAGTTGCTTTTGACGATCAAGTTAGTATAAGTGGTACAAGCACCACCCAAAAGGCTTTTTTTCGGATTGCAAAGCGTAAACAATAAATCACACAGAGTTGAGCAGTTACTTTGGCCTTATTGAGAGGCAGGATTTTTATATAGATTTTACCTCTTGATGGTGTCCGTCGGATCTGATTGGTAGGCATCTTGGTTGACCGTTCAATATAGGTTTAGAGTTGGAGGTAATTTGGGAATCGCGTAGGGTCTCACCTTCCTACTTAGTGTGGATTCCCTTCCTATTATGTCTCCCGAGTCCATCGGGACTAGTGTCACATCCTCCCAGCCGGTACCCTATCTGGCATACCCGAGAGTGTGATCCACAGCCCGAAGATCAGGTATCGAGTAATCAACCTCCCACATAACAATAACATAATCATGAACAATAATAACAAAAGTGCGGAAGATAAACCATAGATCCAAATGATTTGAAAGAATGAATCATATATAAATCAGAGTACTAGATATAATCAGAATGTCTAAATCAGATAAGTAAAGTGAGGCGAAATCCCACTCTACAACCAGCGGAAAAGTAGTTCTAAAAGAGAATAAGAAAGATAGAATCTAATCCCAATAGCAGGTACAATAGGTAACTAAATTGTTCTTAACTTTATAGACAACATCCCTATAAGTATAAATCTCATAAACGGCACAAGGGCGCTTCCACTCTATGGTCGGACTAAGCATCGTACGGAGCATAACCACTGCGGGATCTTGATGTAATTGTTGTAACCGCAATCACCTTCCCGGAGATATGCCTCTTCTCCTTGCGCTTCTTCATACGGGCCGTCATGATATTCAGTACCTGTAGAATAGTCTAACAAACATTGTACAATAAAGGAATGAGTTTCTTTGAAACTCAGTAAGGCAGTTAAATCCATAATAACATAAATGGCAGGATTACAAAACAAACATAGATGCAATATGGTATGAGACAAACTATGAATGTATGAATCTAACTCTATATATATGCTGGTCTCTATTGGCGGACATGCTTTAAGTCATAGCACCGTACTTCTTTAGGAAAGTCTCAATCACTCATCATCAGTTGGTAATGGGTCCGGCATCCCTGGGACATTCCATGGCTGGGGTATAGGTCACCACTCTCTCACATAACCATTGGTCTAAGTACCGGCGCATGTCGGATAAAGCCTAGCCAAATGCAAGTCTTCTACTTAGTTACATCAAGTCGATCCGGATACGCCCACCCGCCCCACGATCCCCGGTATCCACACTAGAGTCCTCATAGTCCCGACACACCACAACCCACCGGTACCACAATGGAAACGGGAAGCCCACGCCCCACGGGGGACCGGCTGAGCGCCCGGAGCCCAAGCTACCATATGCAACCCTCCAATAAATGGCCCCCACAAGTGACCGCCTCTCACGGGTTGGTTACCGCTGAGCCCCAGAACCCCAGCTACCACGGGTCGCGGCTCAAACCTCCGATTAGGGTCACATAACGGGACATCCTAGCCAAACACTACTAGACAGCCTAAAATGCATCCAACAGTAGGAAGGTGTCCAGAGGGCATCTCCGAAACATCCCAAAATTCCGTAGTTGTCCAAGGAAGAAGTGTCAAAAGGACACCTCCCCCAAACCAACTAAACATACACAAGCATCAACATAACATCACATATATGGTAACTTCATATATGGAAAGAAATCAATAATACAATCACGTATATAACGGTAAGTAAATCATACATGAGTCAATCAATATAAATAAGTAATGCACGATATCAAGACAAGACCACAGTAGATAACATTATAAGAATCTAATTAAAGAAATAACAACAAGATTCAAATATAGAAACTAAGATATGCAATTATGTTGAAAGAAGAACCATCCTACCATAACTCGCAAAGGAATCCTAAGAAATCAAGTAAGATCTTGACAAACTTGAGAAGAAGGTCCTAAACAAGTGTATACAACATATTAGGAAAGATCCCTAACAGAAAAGATACCAAAACATCCAAAACAGACACGAGCGACCATTGGTGAGTGGATGGGAGGACCAATCACCAAACGACCAAGCAAGAAAGAGCCATAAAATCAGAGGAGATATAAAATCCGAATGGTGGTCAAAAGGGTACAATCAAGGGGTAAACACATTAGTAGTATCCAACATATAGGATCTCAAAACACTAATCAAATCAACATCAAGATACAAATTAGGAAACAAAAAGTACCATAATTAGATCAATCATGGTTCTGAAGAATCAAGATAGAAATCAAAGGCAAGAACAATAGGAGGATGAATCATTGATTCAGGTAAAGGTATCATGAAAAGCATACTAGATCTTCAAGAAAATAGACCAAGAGCATAAATCTAAATAAAAACAAAACCTACCATATATGTAATACATGATCATGAAGAAAACATGGTAGGTAGAAGAGAAACAACTAGAGATTGATAGATCATGGATCATGAAAAGAAAACACAGCAATGACTACTAACATGATCAATATAGTAGATCAAGGAGATCAGAACAAATCAAAAGATAAACAAAGACTAGATATGGGATATGATCCTCAAAAACTTGCAATGATCATGGTAAGATAGCATAGCCAGAATCCAGGAAAATCATGAGAGACAAGTCCAGAGATGGCAAAGAGAATGCAGCACCCCACCCAACTCAAAAAGGAAAGAAAAACAGAGATGGAGGAGAAGAAGAAAGGAACATACCGATGCAAAAGGAAGAGACAAAGATCCCAAGAAAAACACAAGGATGCAAGGAGAGACCAGAGGCAAAGATTAGAGAAAAAACAAAAAGAAATGGGAATTGAGAAAAAAAAAAAAAAAAAAAAAAAAAAAAGAAAAAAAAAAAACTCGTGGGGGGTGTGGGGGGTGGTGTGGTCCAAAAAAAACAAAAAAAACAAACAAAACAAAAAAAAAAAAAAAAAAAAAAAGAAAAGAAGAAACAAAACAAAAAAAAAGGGGAAGGCCAAAAGGCACACAAACCAACCAAAAAAGGGAAAAAAAACAAAAAAAAAAAACACAAAACACCCCAACCAACCCCCCAGAACAAGACAGCAAAAAGAACACACAACCAGATCAAAGCGAACTTACGGCGACCACAAAAACAAGGTTCCGGCAAGGTAGGGCGGGTTACAACAGGACTTTTTGGTACAAAGGCGTTTTATATATAGGGATAGGGATATTACATATGCCGCGTAGGAGTTGAACCCTGACCTCTCCACTGAGAAGTCATGTTCCTAACCATCCTACTACTCCATTGGCATCGGGACTAGGACTTGTACCTTTTCCATTTTTAAGTGGATTTTCTTTGCGCAAGTGGCACTTTGGCGTACCACAGTTCGGTTCGGTTTGGTCCATCAGAGTCTGGGTTTTGTCTTATCAAACCATGAGGTTTGGTCGGACTTATTCTTTACTCATCACATTTTTTCCGATACAAAGATAGGGCTGATAGCCCAAGACAAGTAGAAGAAACATATCCCAGATTGAGGCTTAAATCTGCCTGAAGGATCTCCCCAAGGTCACAAGAGGGATCCTGAAAGAATATCAAAGATGAACCCAAATACAATTGTATCTTTGACATCCAATTAGCAGCTTTATTGGCTTCACGACCAATGTGGTAGAATCAAACACAACCCACCTCCGCCACCAAAGTTCGAATTTCATTTACCACCTTAACACGTCACATATAATTTAATTATATGGTGTTGATCTTGTGCCAATGAGGCAACCCTTTAAGGTTCTCCAGAATTAAGATTTAGGAACAAGTTTTATGACATTCAAAAGTAACCAATGAATGCTGCAACACTCACATGTCATATAGTCTTTTGGATGATCTATCAAAAAAAGAGCAAATTCACATTTATGTTCATGATATTGGTCACGATTAGACCTGTAAATGGATCGGATTCATATTGGATACACTAGTATCCGAATCCAAATCCAAATCCAAATTCAATTAGCAAAACCGCATCCGGAATCCGAATCCGCCAGAAATTTAGAAAAGGCATCCGAATTCGAATTTGGAACTTTATCGAATCCAAAAAACCAAAAAAACTCTAACTCGTGTTGGTTTTTTTTTTTTTTTTTTTTTTTTTTTTTTTCCTTTGTTCAATCCGATTAATAACCTCTTTTCTAGAGAAAAATATTTAATACTTTACTCTAACCGGATAATTTCCGATTATCCAATTACCGATCACCAGTTTCGAATCCGATTATTAACCCCTTTTCTAGAGAAAAGTATTTAATACTTTACTCTAACCGGATAATTTCCAATTACCGGTTTCCGAATCCGATTATCATCCCTTTTCAGAGAAAAAAATGTTGAACGCTTTACTCTATCCGGATAAAATTTTTATCCGATTATCCGATCCGATAAATAATTATCCAAATCCGAATCCAGTTGCTTAGCGGATACGGATACCCTTAAACGAATATGACTGCGAATTCGGAGTCGGATTTCAACTATCCATTTATAGGTCTATTCACGATTAATGTAGAGCTAAAGGGTAAGACCATTTGGCCCAAGTCCACATTGTGGCTCTAGGAGCCCTCGAGTCCTATAGCCCCATCTATTTCCGCTTAATGAAATCCCATTTCCCAGAAAAATAAAAAACAACGTAGAGCTCAAGCGTTAATCTTTGAAAATGCAGACTCCCAATCCTTGCATATGAGCAAAATTGTAGATGAAAATGTAACTATGTTTTGGAGTGTTAGCTTCCTCTTAAAATGTCTTTAATCATCTTCAAACAAAATAAGCATGGTTTTTATGTGCATGGAATAATTGGTATATCTAGCTGAGCTATCAATGGTTTTTTTTTTTTGGGTTATAAGTGAGCTAACAAAAGATGTTGGTAGAGGATAATGAATATTGGCTATCAATGGTTATTTTTCTTGGGATAGATGTTGCAGACCAAAGGAAGAAGGAGGATGGGCAAAGGATAGCCAGACACACACCGCCAAACAAGGGTGGAGACCTAGTTGAAAAAGATCAATGTGGGCCCAGCTTAAAGGCAAGATATTTCCAAATACACTCCATCCACAAACAAAAAAAGGGGGGACATGGACATGGAATAGCATTGGCAATACCAACTCCCAACAGGGTGAGAAGACAGTGCGAAATGGGAAAGACACTTCATTCCGGTTTGATCCTGGATACCATCCACCACAAATCATTGGTAGGTGATCCACCTTAGGCGCCCGGCGGGACAAATTGGATTGAAGATGTGGTCAACTCCATACAATACAGAAACAGGGAGTATTCCAACACTTGCTTTACCTCTAATCTAATGCGACAACGAACAGGACTCGTGGATCTCGTGGATCCCCAAATGGCGGAAATCCATTGGAAACTACCCAACATCCCAAGTAAATCCCGAGGCTCCGAACAAAGGATTACCCCAAGCGTATCATTATACCCTCGATAACCTCACCACTATGCAAATTATGCTCTCAAGGTAATGAAACAATTGGCAGTTATCTCCGTGAATGGACCAAGAGATATGGGCGGCGGGACTCTAGGTCTCAGGAGAAAACTCATGGCCTAGTCTAATCTATTCTTCAACCGGTGAAACCAGATCACCATGGGGGATGGATAACACAACACAAAGATGGACTACGCGAAGCATACGTATTACCGGAAGGAACGGAATATTCTTCTTGAGGGAAAGAAACTAAACTAGATATGGTACCAAACCAAAAAGATGGGTGGGGAACTCCAACAACCAACGGCCAAACAACTGAAGACACGGAAAGGGGAGGGGGGGGGTCCTGAAAATACAACAGTGCATATGTGAAAACAAAGGAAACCACACCAAAAGTGTGCGGGGTTCAAAACCGGGATAGAAACAGGGAGGAGCGGGGACATATGGAATGGGACAATACAACTAAAAAGGCACATCGCAAGGGAAAAGGCGCGAAATGGTGGAATCTGACGCATCGGCGATCAAAAGGAAATCACACACATGAAATTGGTGCAATGATGAAGAACCAACAAAACCGGGGGAAGAACAAAGGCCACAAATCCAGTTGATGACCAAAAATTGTATAAGACCCACCAATTAAACCCAACCTCTGGAAACACTCTACAAGCTAGTTAGGACATGGACGCATGAATGTATCTAAGGCGATTAACTATAAAAATTTTACTATAAAAAAAAAAGAGGACAATGCATATGTGTAAATATTTATCTAGTTTATTTTAATTCTCATCCGAAAAATGGAAGAAGATTTTTTTTTCCCCTCTGAGTAATGAACAGAAAAAACCTACAGTATCTCCTCTAGAAGTGCATGAAAACGCACCCACAGAATAAAAATCTCATGAACTAGTCTTGGTCGGGTATATGTAGTATTAAATTTTTTTTGGGACACCCTCTATACTAGGTAAATCAACATGAACATTAACTATTCTTTTTAATTCTAAGCCAAGTTAATATAAATTTATTTTTTAAACCATGAAAAAGCTTATGATAGAGTTCCTAGAGCATTAATTTAACAAATACTAGAGAAAAAAGGGTTGTAAGTAAATATGTTTACACACACACTTGAGGGCATCCTTATGAGTAAAGTTATAACATCTAAGTGTTATTGGCAAGAAGTGTTGGAACTGAAAATTAGACAAAGATTGAGAGGTAACTTCTATCTAACTTCTGTCCTATTGCATGACTAAACTAGGTTGTTGTCTTTTCTTTTCTTTTCTTTTGGTCTCTTAGTATTCACCTTTGCATTTTAGTGTCGTGTTTTTCTTTTTATCGCTCAAGGTCGAGCAATATCTTAAGTTTGCAAGTGTGATAACTCTATGAAATAGAATTAATTATAGTAATTTTATACTTGAAATAGCTTGATTCAAGAGTATCTTCTCTTTGTTTTAGTGTTAATTCTCATTAAATTTTATTTTAGTGAGTCTTAGTATTTTAAATCTTGTAAAGGTCTTTTATGTCATTCACACATGAATTTCTCTTAAATTAATGGATGTAATTGATCAGCCCTCTTTTTCTTGGCATTGTAGGAAAAGAACCATAAAGGATGAAGATATGACATTAAACATAGAAAAGAAACAAAGAACAAGTTTTCTTAGCTTGCTGTAAAGATGTTGCAACATTGCAGTAGCATGATTTTTCCAGATTGAACACATGTGGCATCACCCAATGAAATTACTGAAAATGGCTAACTACTTAGATATTCCTCTTGTCATTACGTGAAGGATCTCACCCCTTGATATTAGAAGGAAAGGTTCTAATCCTACAATCCATTTATACCCTATCACTTAAGGAAAGTTTGGGGGAACTAAAAAGGAGAAAGGAGAAGAACCAAGGACGGAAGGGGAGCTCGGCATGAGGAAGAGCTGATGGAGAAAGTGAGCTAGGAGTATTGTAGAGGCATTCTTCTAGTTCTCTATTTGGTTTTATAGTTCTTACTTCTTCATATTCTAGCTGAACTCTATTAATGGCTGCATTTATTTCTCTGCATTTGAACTTTAATATGAGCTAATTTCTTATTTTGTTGGAATGATAAGAGTACTGGAACCTATGATTTGAGTTGTGATTATCCAGTTTGATGTAGCCTTGTTGTAGCACAATTTATTATCAATGTATTCAACATGTATGTTTTTGAGTAATTTCATTTATCGATTGACTATCCATGAGTGAATGTTGTGGTTTTAATTAATTGGAAAGTTAATTAGAGCTAGATCAATGTTGAATAGCTGTGAGTTAACTTGATCCTTATATGGGTTTAACTAATTATTGAGTAGGGTAGGAATACTCACCTATCTTACGTAACCACTATTGGAACTTGGGCGTAATTCACATCTTTAGTTCAATTCTCCATTGGAATATGAGGGTTTTGAAATAGGATGTTGGTGCATATGTGGATTAGAAGATACTCGTGTGCCATTGTGTTCTAGGTTCTTTGATATGCCTTGTGCTGCAGCGTTGTTGAAGCATTCACAACCCAAATTCGGGGAGGGGAAATTGATTCCCAACATTCATACATTTATTATAGTTCCTTCTATTGCATGCTCTCCATTTAGGATCTCTAGTTTAATTCACCTATCCTTCGTTTATTTAGGTCATTAATCACAAAGTAATTTTGTCTATTTTGTTTAAATTAATCTTCCTTTTACATTGAGAGTTAAAGATAAAATTCTCCGTGGGATCCATACTTTACTTACTATTTACTACTTGATTGCGACACATGCACTTGGGTAGCATTTTTAGACACAAGCAATCAGCTATGTACGGACAACAAAACCTAAAATCGGTTGAAACTCATCATTTGGGTTCCAAATCACTCCAAAATTGTTTAGGAAACTCTAAAAATAATAGTAGGGCATTATCTAGAATGATTTAGGCATCAATCATGGCCAAAGGAATGAAAACCTAACTAAAGTGAATGGGGATTCACTCTAAAGTAAAGAGAATATTAAACTAAGGTCTGAAATCATTATACAATATGATCTCATATGGTTTGAAGGTTAGACTAATCAAAAGGAGTAAAATCCAATAGATCTCATGCTAGGTCTTTACTGAAATCACACTGTGATATTCACGAAAGAGATAGTGTGAATGGGGATTTACTCTAGAACAAATAGAAGAGAAGAATAGGTACTTACATCAAGTGTATACCTTGAAGAAGGTCTACCCAATAGGTAGAAACAAGAGAGAAAGAAGAGAGCGAATGCTAACCTTGTAGGAGAAGAATCGACGGATAGAAACTTCTGACAGATGTTTCCAAACCTTCCTTCACCTTGGAGAGGGTTCTCTAGAGAGCCTTTGATGTTCTCTGATCACTTTAGAACATAATGAAATGTTTTAGAATGAAAAACACTTAAATAGGGCTTCAAAAACCTAAATTCCAAAAAGTGACAAATCTGTCGGGTACCATTTGGTCGCCTAGGTTGGTTGCCTGGGGCTGCCAAGGAAAGCTGCCAACCAGTCCCTCTTTGGTCAAAAAGTGTGTCTCGGTGTTCCAAAAGCCCTAGCTTCTTCTTGGGTCCTTTTCCAAGTTATAAAAGGGTCTTACCTAGTTTTCTAGGACCTTCCACTTGTGTCATCATTGTACTCTTGGTCCATCAACCAAGTCCATCATCAGTCGTTAGTCCTTCCAAAATCCAACAAGGTTTCTATCTTAGCATCATCTCCATCCACTCCAATGGTTTCAGGTCTTGTGGGATTTCACATGTCATATGTTACTATAGGACCTTGCATTGGGTTAGAATCCTTGACATGTTCCAGTACTCATGCCAATGGTTGTGGTGAGAGAGTGTGGACCTAAAACCCCAACCATGGCTGATTGACGAGGACTGAACCCCTTCCCCGAGATCCCAATAGAGGTAAAGGGATCAAAGTGACTAGACCTACTCCAGAGGAGGGTTGGTGTTATATTTTAAAGCATGTTTGTCATATTAGAGATTTGTATGGTTAGCTACTAGATGCATCCATACTCATGTATATCATCTTTCCTTTAAGTTATTTACCATGATATGATGTTGACATGTATATGAAATTTGTTGCCTTATTGAGTTTGTTTGAACTCACCCTTTTTTTAGATTACTTTATATTATTTAGATGGCTATTTTGAAAAGGGAGAAGTTCTGTATGATTGGGAGAACCCCTTGAAGAGACTCTTGAGGCATCAATGGGAGGTAGTGATGACACAACACGAACCCACCTATGGGTGCATGGAGTGCGCTTATAGCTCCTATTGATGGCAAAAGGATCTAGGTGGTTCACCATGTTGATAAGTCGATGAAGGAAGGTTTCATGACTTCTTTCATCAAGAAACTAGAAGAGAAGAGTGCCAACCTTGAGAAAGAAAAAAGTAACACTTAAAGTTTGATTTTCTTCTGCTTCCGCTGAGATACCCCTTTTTGGATATGATTATTTCATTCATTTCCTTGGATTACATTCATTCATTCTTTGACTTTGGACACTTGTATATCCTTTTAATTAATTATTACATTGCTTTTGATCTTGATTTGTTATTATGTGCATTTATTATCACTGGTGGCTAAATCGTGGATCTTGTGATTGTGGATCACACCCACAAGGTGTCAAGCGGGACCGATACAAGTGGGTGGGGGTGTGACAACATCTATACATCAAACAACAGATTTGACAGATTTGCAAATTTTCTTACAAAGGGTGCAAGACACTTGAAACTATTTCGACATTGATGGGGTGTTCCTTCTAGTAACTCATCATTGTTAGCTTACAAGCCCATTGATATGGTGTGTTTCGCTTAATGAAATTTTTACGTTGTTGACAAAAAAAGAAAAAACCATATTAATTTTTTTTTATAAAAGAAAAAAAAAATCTTATTCCAACTAAATAGGGTTGGCAACATGGCTTCTTGCATTCTAATCAGCTCTATTAAAGGTCATATTAGACACACAACTTAAGCTATATGTATCTTTCTCATAAATTCTCCTAAGGTTATTTTAGGTCTATCCCAAATTCTTTTAGTTCCTCTTATTTGAACTAAACCATTTTTCGCAAAGTGGCATATAAAGACATTCATTGAACATGGTTGTGTCACCTCAAATGAGGTTCTTGTAGCTTTTCATTTATCAAAGATACTTCTAGACTAGCTCTAATATAATTGAACTTTACTTTTTCTTTCCTAGTTTTCTACTCATCATTCTCAACATTTTCCTTTTTTACTACATTGAATTTATCTATATGATGCTTCCTAGCAACGTAACATTCTTGTATCACCTATCATAGCTGGTCATTTGATATTCCTATAAAATTTTTCTTTCTAGTATAAAGGAAACATCAATCAGATTAAACCCCAAACTCATCTCCCCACTTTATCCAATTTATTTTGATTCTAAGAAACAACATCCTTTGTATTACTTTTTTTCTTTTTAAATGAAATATAGATCAACCCTAACAATGGATACCTATGCTTTTTTAATGCATTAGGTTAGTGTTCACTTGTTCAATACTTGATCATAGGTAAAAACCCTAGAAACAACTTTTTTAGAAACATGGATAAAACTATGTACATTTGACCCTCTTTAACCAAACAGATAAGCTGTTTATTTTCAAGAGAAAAGAGAGTAAAGAAGAAAAGGTTATCAAGTTCCAAGTATTTCTCCAGTTAGCAATAAAGAAATAGCTACAGTGGAGCATATATTTCTTGAATGAGCTTTTAGTAAAAGAGTATGGACTACGTTGGGAATGAACATCACAAGGCAAGTCTTGCTTGTTGAAGTTCTAAAGGATCTTCTATTAAAAGGAGCAGCAATAACCATTTTTTGGAGCCAAGCATTAATTTCATTGCTCTTTGGTCCCTTTGGAAAAATTTCAACTGCATAGCTCATTGTGAGTCATCCATTTTTTCTAAACAAACAGTTTATTTGGCCAAAATGAAGACAGCAAAATTCAACAAAATCAGCAGCAGCTACAAACCTCAGTGTGTAAAGGTATCTAAATCTGATCCGAATACTAGGTGGATGCCTCTATATAACTTTTGGATTAAAATAAATGTGGATGGTTCAGCAATATGTGTACATGATCATCTTCAAGTAGGGATAGGTGGCATCACTTATAAGCATTTGGGAAGAATGGTTTTTTGGTTTTATGAAGGATTGAACTGTGGAATATGATTTTTGAACAAGAGTGAATGAACATTATTCATTAAGGAGAGTTCTTGGAAATAAGTGCATGAAATAACTATGGACAACTGGGTTTCATTTCCCAAGGATAGTTCATGAATGGAGGGTTATGAGACTTTTATTTCCCAAGGGACTTCTCATTTCCCTAGCATTATTCATGAATGGAGGGTTATGGGACTTTTTATTTCCTAGGGAACTTCTCCTTTCCCTAACTTGTTTATAGATGACTAAAGCTCTTCATTTCCCAAACCGCATTCATTAAGATTGATTGTAAATGACAAGGATTTTTCAATTTTCAAGCTTGTTAATGAGACAAAGACCACCTCTATAAATTGGGATCCCCCCCTTGATGAAGATAAGTTTTTTCGGGTTTTCTCTTTTGATTTAAGAATAGTGCTAAGGTGCTTTGAGGGTCTTTTTAATGTTTTGGGAGTTTTATCAATGGTTTGAGTAGTTTTTCCATTTTGAATCTTGTGGTGATAGAAGGAAGACACATATCAAGTTCATGGTAGAGTGCTAAGTATACCGTTGTTCATCGTTGTATCCTGGAAGACAGACGTCCATTAGATCCTCAAACACACATTGGAGGGGATGAATGTGTTTTAAGGAAAGCATCTGACATCCCTCGAATATTCTTCCTCTTTACTCTATTGCTTCCGATTCAAGTTCCTTTTCAGTGTATTTCAATTTCCATGTTAAATAGTATTGATTTATTCTTTTGATTGTTGTCATCTAATTTCTCCTGATGTACTATCAATTTGGCCAGCAATCTTAAAACAGATTTTTCATTTCAGATTTTGTCAAGTTGGAATATGGGAGATAACATGAATGTGAAGGCTCCTACGGCCTAGACTCAATCATTGGCAGTCTCGATTCCTATGAATCACCATGAGAAACCTGAAAAGTTTGGAGGAGTAAACTTTAAAACTTGGCAACAAAAGATGTTATTTTATTTAATAACTTTAAATCTTACGAGATTCTTAAAAGAGGATCCTCCCATTGTTGGAAATGATGGGTCAATTGCTCAAACTATTGACTAATTGAAACAACTTGATTTCCTAGGCCAGAACTATGTTCTGAATGGCTTGACTAATGCACTCTATAGTGTGTATAGCACAAAGAGTTTTGCCAAGGAACTTTGGGAGTCCTTAGACCATAAGAACAGATTTGAGGATGATGGTGCTAAAAGGTTCCTTATGGGTCAATTCTTGAATTTCAAGATGATAGACTCAAAGACTAATGAGTCAAGTTTAAGAACTCCAAACGATCATCCACGAAATTCATGCTGAGGGAATGACCATGACTGAGTCTTTCCAAGTAGCAGCAATGATTGAGAAGCTACCCCTTGCATGGAAAGACTTCAAGAACTATTTGAAGCACAAAAGAAAAGAGATGAATGTTGAAGACCTAATTGTTAGACTTTACATAGAAGAAGACAATAAAGGCTCGAAGAGGAAGTTCTCCAAGAATAAGAAAGGTAAACACAAGTCGGGTTTCAATATGGGACCTAAAGGTGGAATCTCTAAGAAACAAATGTTCTAAGGAAAATGTATTAATTGTGACAAGATGGGTCACAAATCGGCAAATTTTAGATTGCCGAAGAGGAACAAGAAGAAAGAGGCCAACTTGGTTGACAATGCCACATATGAATTGTCTGATATGAGTCTCTCTGTGGTGGTATTTGAAGTCAATTTGATAGACTCAAATCCAAAGGAATGGTCTTTGGACATTGGAGCGACACGCCATGTTTGTTGTAATAGATCTGATTTCTCTGATTTCACACTTGTGAATAATGGAAAAAATTATTTATGGGCAACTCTACAACTTCTGAAATCAAGGGTCAAGGAACTATAATCCTAAGATGACATCAAGCAACAAAGTGAAGCTGCGAAATGTCCTTTATGTGCTTGACATCCGGAAGAATCTAATCTTTGAAACACTTCTAAGTCAACATGGATTCAAAATGGTTTTTGGATCTGAAAAGTTAGTTTTGACCAAAAAAGATGTTTATGTTGGGAAAAGGTTTGTAAAAGATGAGATGCTTAAAATGAATGTAATGGCTTCAAGCCAAAACTTCATCAATGATAAAGAAAAGTTTTCCTCTTATGTGCTTGAGTCTTCTAACTTGTGGCATGGTAGACTAGGTCATGTTAATTTTGATACTATACGTAGATTAATTAACATGGACCATATACCCTCATTTAACATTGATCCAAATCACAAATGTGAAACTTGTATAGAGGCAAAACTAACTAGATCAGCATTCCATACGATTAAGAGGAACATTGAAATACTTGATTCAATTCATAGTGATATTTGTGATTTGAAACTTGTTCAAACTCGAGGGGTTGACAAATATTTTATCAACTTCATCGATGATAGCACAAAATATTGCTATGTGTATTTTCTTATGAGCAAAGATGAGGCTATACAGAAGTTTGTTTTATACAAGCAAGAAGTTGAAAACCAACTTAATAAGAAGATTAAGATGGTGAGAAGTGACCATGGTGGTGAATATGTAGAACCATTTAATGAATTTTGTGCAACATGGTATTATTCATGAAGTCACACCCCCTTATACTCCTCAATCAAATGGAGTGGCTGAACGCATTTAACCAAAGGCATAAATGTAGTTGAATGGTTGGTGTAAATAAATTTTACTATTAAATTAATTGAACTAAACCTAAACCGTTTGTGATGGACGACCAAGATTTAATCGTACCAAATTAATGATAGGATTTTTAGGACCATTTTGCCACCACCGCCCCTTAACTAAATTACTATTGTGCTCAAAAAAGTTAAAAAGGTGGGACCCACTGCTGGTGGAGTGGGGAATAGGAAACTAAAAAGAAATGATTTACACAAAAGTTGAACATGTGGATCCCATATCAAATAATATATATATATAAAGTTTCCTCTCTTTTTGACAAAATCTCATGTAAAACTATGGGATGTTTATAATAGATGTGGAGGGAAAAGTTGTTTTCTCACCTAGGTAGAAATTTCTCTTAAATTATGAAGGATTGTCTCTCTATTATCCCACCCCCATCTAAACAAATAACTTTATATTTCTAGTGGACCCAAACAAACAAATCCAGAATTTGATATTCAATGGAAAAGCCTCCAATTTCTTAGCCTTTTTTTATTTGATATCAACAAACCGTCTTTGAAGATTAGAGCCCTCTCAGAGGCTCTCACTTTGTACTAAGTGATGCATCCAAAAATTGACTAGCCCTCGAGTTCCTACAAAACAATATTAGATGTGGGTCGACTCAGCGATCGAGAAGCCACCTCCAAAGGTTAAATCAATAAGTGCACCACCACAAAGCTCTAGCGAGTTGCATAACTTAATTGAAAGATGAAAGATCGAGGAAAATGATTCAGTTACCTTTCTTTTAGCTAAAGGGTTTACCTCCTATTCTTGACCGTTGGATTAATTCACAAGTCTCATCTAGAGTCGTCCAATTGTGGGGTTTTCTTGCCTCCATGCTTGTCTGTTACGGTTTCCATGTAGAACATGATTGCCTATTCCAAGTTTAGCGGGATCACATCTCCTTATATAATCGTCGAGTTCCGTGGTGCTAATGATACTTCTAGTTTTAATCCTTGAACCAGTCCTGAACTCAATGGTTGAACCAACCGTGGTTCGACCCTGTTAATTATTATTTTTACTCATCACAACCCCCCCCCCATACCAAGTGATCAAGGTCAAGTGATCAATCGTATGGTATGTGTTTCTGGACCACAAACCTTGGGCATGGTATGTGGAAGTTTAAATGACCCTTCATTCTCCGAATGTTCTCAAACGTCGCATTTATTGTTTGAAATAGTACGTTTTCTCGAGCCACATTTACTTATCACAAATCGCGCCTTTAACACCACGTGCTTGTTGGGAACATGCATCATCATGACGCCCTTTTACTCGAACCATCTTCATCTTTTTACCGTTGATCTTGGAATAATGTCATCCATTGGATTACAAGTCTTGAACCGTCACCTATTCTCGATCGTTGATCCAAAACAATCACGTATGTTCAAATCCATCCCTTGGCCTATTTAAGCCATCTTTAGCCTTCATTTCACTTCTTCACTTTTCTTTCTCACGAATGCGCTTGTGTTTGAAGACTTCAGCAAGCTCCAACCCATTTTGCCCTCCGTGCACTTCATCTTCAATTTGCTCCAAACTTTGAACGAGTAAGTGCCTCCTCCACTAGTTCATCATCTTCCTCTTCTTCTTCTTCATTCTTGCTCTTCTCCCTTGGTTCCTTTTCCTTCTGTAGCTTAGGGTTTTGCCCTCCTCTCTATAGAGTTCATTTTCCTAGCTCTTTCCACATCTGAGGATGATTCTATTGATAGGATGGTTCAGGGAGATGATTTGGCTAACCAACCGAGAATTTCATCCTCCATAGAGTTATCCGGTGAAAGGAACATCAGGGTCACCGACCGATAGTTCGGTCCTTCAGCGAAATCCTCTCATAAGGACCACCTGGGAACCCGATGGAAGGTGAAGTTGCCCCTTTGCCTATCACCACCCAAAAATGTAAGACTTTGTCAAAAGCAGCTGCTGGGGGCTCTCGACCGTCCAAAAGACCCTCGAGCGGCCAGTTATTTCATTTCCCATATTCGTCCTGCTGAAGTGGATGAAATCTCAAACCATTTTCTATCCCCTTATCTCCTTCGAGTTCCAAACCTTGATGAGAGGGTCAACTCAAACCCCTCAGAAGAATTTTCAATCTATACCGACACCCAAAAAAGCGGGGTTTGGTTCCCTTTGTTTTCCAAAATTCTCAATCATTGGGAGATATGTCACAGGTTGCTTATCCCAAATAGCTAGCATCACATCGTTGGCTTCTTAGGTCTCTCTGCTTCAAACTTGGAATCACTCCTCTCCCTTCATTTTCTCATTTTTACTACCTCAACAAATCCAACCCTCTTGGTTGGGTTTTCTTCTCTAAATGTCCCAAAAGTGAGTTGGGATGGTCGAGCAGGATTCTTGTGAATGGTACTTGTTCCTCCAACCACAAAGGGCTGCGCCATCAATTTCTGTTCTGCTGAACACACCCTTCTGAGTTAAACTTCCTGATTGCTTGGAATCGTCAAGATTTCTTACACGCAGGTGAATCGGGCTCTCCCCTATCTCCTGATGAGAACAATGCCATCCAAACGATAAAATCTATTCGGGAGTGTCAAGAGATCCACGGCCTCACAATGGAGTACAAAGTTGTGCTTCAGTTGTGGGGTGTAGCCCTCGGTGAGCTTCTCGATTATTTGAAGAATTCTTTCTTTGTTATATGCTTTCTATTTTACTAATCCCAAGTTGTCTTTTTTTTGCAGTGCCTACTAAATACAATCCAAAGGCAGTAAAGCTGGCAGCTTCTGAAGGGTTCAAAGCTACTAAGGACAGGGTAGTTTAGGTGAGGAGAAAAGAGCCCGAACCAATGAACCCAACCCCCAAAGCTTCAATACAGGCCCCCAAGGGCTTTCTAAAATTTTCCATGGTGTGACAGACAAAGGGAAGGGTCCAATAGACGTGGCGAAGTCGATCCACGACAACGTCATGCTAACAAAGAGGAGGCATGACCTTCTTGATGACGCAACCTCGAAGAAGTCTTAGATGGAGAAAGGGGAAGTGTATGATTCCCCTGGAAATGAAGGTGAACAATCTTGTTTCTAGGGACTCCAATCTGGGTTTGGAATGGGGAACCTTCACCCAAAAGTTTGCCAACAACAAGATCCTCGGCTCTGCCTCCAATGTGGAGTTTGTCAACTCCTCGGTCAAGTAAGTCTCTTGCAACTTTTCTTTGTAATTCCTTTAACTGTTCAAAAATTTGTATCCCAATTGCAAATTCCAACTTTCTACAGGGTGTTTGCAGATAGCTTCCACAGGCAGATGGAAGTTGTACTTCGAATCGATCATCTCAGCATTCAATTGAAGCGTCAAGATGGGGAGGTGAAGTCTAAGGAAGTTGAGATTTCTCACCTTCAGGGAGAGAACTCCAAATTCCGAAAGACTACGGAGGAGCTGATGGTAGCAACGGGCAAGATATGGGAGCTAGATTGGGAGGTTGAAAGACTTCGGAAGGCCCTTACCAAATTTGATGTGAAGGTTGAGAGATTGATGAAGGAGAGGGATGAACTGCTAGATCGTGCCACCCCTTCTAAACTTGAACACCTTTCTACTGACGTTCGTAAGGCTTGCGCCTGAAAGTACCTCAACAATAAGCCCTTCAATCAATTATTGGTTAGCTACAATTCGATGGCCTACCACAATGGGTAGAATGAGGTTTGGAGGTCCCTCCTGAGTCAGAACCCATCGTTCAACACTGAGCCATACCAAGAGGCATGCCATGCTGAGGTATTCGAGGAGTTGAACCTTGGAGCCCCTGAGTGGAAACTTCAGAAGGTCGATTATGCCCCCGTTGATCCAAACATTGAAGACTACCTAAGAAACTCCCCACTAGCCACTCCCAAACCTAAAGTAGCTGACGAGACTACTGACCCAGAGCCTGCCGCCGACTAAGCCCCTAATGTCACCAAAAATTAAACTTGATATGTAACAACCCCCGTAATTCTAACCCAGAATCCGTATTGCAGGTCCAATAACCCGAAGGTCAAGCCAGATTAAGTTGTGGAGTATTCAGATTTAAGTCCATGATCCATACCCTGAATCCATGGATCTAGATTATCTTGATGAAGAACCTGCCTTATTGGGAAGTTCGATCCCTAGTAGAAGTCAGGAGGTGTTTGAAGATGTCCGGAATGAAGGTAAGCCTCCCCCATGTGTTGTTTAGGGTTAGGTTGAGGTTGGGAATCAACCCCTTGAGCAAAGCACCCACGTACTGTAAAGTACTAGGGGGCGATTGCTTAAGGAGGTTGATTGGGCCAATCAACTGCCCCAAGTGACCGCCATGGTCAGCTTGCGGGATTTTGCCCAAATTTGCCCCCTATACTCTATAAATAGCAAACCCACCGTATTAACTCATTATTATATTCGGGATTGCTGTTCTGAATGGTTAAGAGGCAAAAGACAGGTGCTAGAAGGTGAGGAAAGCGTGGATTGTAATCTGGATCTTTTCCCCTCGTCTGTTTACAAATCTGGTTAAGGTAAGTTAATCCCTTTCACTCCATTCTCTTCCTTCAACTTTGGAATGGTGTAGATCCATCTCCTTTATGTTGGGGTAACCTAGTTGTGATTAGTTCTATTCCCTAATCAATGTGTTTGAGAAGATCCTGTCCGAAAACAAATCCCTGCATTCGAATAAAGGATGGATCTAATCAAGGGAGATGATTTGGGTTTGCTTCTGTGTTAATTTTAGGTTATTGATTTGCACCTTTGTTATAGACTTGTTAAGATTGAAATTCGGATTAAGATCATCCCAAAACCGGATTGAAATTGGATGATCAAAAGTCTGAATTTCGGAGTTGGAAGACTTGTCGTAATAGGGGCGGTCACTTGAGTCAAGCGACCAGCTGGGTCACAGTAGCTATGTAAAGTTGTTCGCTGCTCTGATTTGACTCATGAGTCTTGTGTATTTTTGTAACCTTACATTTAGGTGACTTTTGTGATTCTCTGAAACTACAGTGGGTGAAGTTTACTTGCATTTCAATAATTTTTTACATATTTACAGGTAAGGACACACTTTCTTGTCTATATGCAATGACATGTATATTGTAACACCCCCCATATTTCTAACCCGAGATCCATATTCCAGGTCCGAGAACCCGAAGGTCTAGTCGGGTGAACTTGTGGAGTATCCAGATTGAAGCCCATGATCCATACCCAGGACCCATGGATCTGGATCCTTTATCTGAAGAGCCTGCCTTGGCTGGAACTTGGAATTCTGGAAGTCAGGTGTTGTTCAGAGATGTCCGGATTGAAGGTAAGATCTCCCCCATCTCCTATTTTAGGCTAGGTTGGCCTTGGGTATCAACCCCCTAGTAAAAGCACCCTTGTATGGCAAATTACATGGGGGCGGTTACTAGTGGTGGTCGCTCAACCTAAGCGACCGCCCGATCTGTTTTCGGGGATTTTGCCCTATTTTGCCCCTGACTTCTATAAAGGGCAACCTCCGTCTATTTAACGAATACTCTATTCGTGGTTGCTTATTTGGGAGGTTAGACGGCTGTGGGGAAGATCCGAAAGAGTCTCTGGAGTCTTGATAGTGACTTGGAAGATCAGTTCTTTCCTTCTCTGACTCTCTGGCGTGAGGTATTGAATTAATCCTTCATTCTTTACTCTCTCTGTCCGTTAAATTAGTATTAACATTTTTTCCCTCGTCTTTGTGATTACCCCCTTGGATATTTTAACTCTCTTTTTAATCTAATTGAGATGGAATAACCGTAAACGAAACCCTGTTTCCGTGAGATGGTTAATCCAGTCAAGGGGAGGGTTATGGGTAATCTATTGATGGTAATGGTTAGTTTTCCCTCACCCTTTTGGCTTAGGGAGTGTTTGATTCGAGACTTAGATCAAGATTACTCGAAATCCAAATTGAAATTGAGTAATCAGAAGGCTGAGTTTCGGATTGAAACTCACTATTTTTGGGGCGGTCACTAGTGGCGGTCGCTCAACCTAAGCGACCGGCCCAAGCGACCGGCTGGTAAACAGTAACCAATTGGATTTTGGTTTTGATTCAAATTGATTCATGTGACTTATATATTCTAATAACCCTGTGTTTAGGTGTTTACTGTTTGAAAGAAAAGTCTACTAATAGTTACTAGATTCCATTTTACGGACATTCCAATTATATGCAAGTAAGGACAATCTATCTTATCTATCTACATATACTTGAACATGTTAATCTGATAGTTGTTAGTCTTAAGTTCTATCATTATATGCTGCTGTAGTTGTATTAAATTCCGAGATACTACTGCTGTTTTCCTTGATTTCATAATTACCTGATGAATTATGAATGTTATATGATGATGGTAATTGGTATATGGTTATGATAGTTGGGGTGTTCCTTTTGGGATATCTTGGCTGGTGATATCAGAAGGCTGTGGAATGGGACACATGCCTGCTAATACCTTCAGCACTATCATGATTAATTGATGACATTATTAGGATGAGTCTAGATTGCATGGCTAGGTACCCCACATGCTACTACCCTTTCGGTAGGGGGATTGAAACCGAGTGACCCATGATGACAGTGATGTGACTTGGTGGTCCACTGTTAGTCATGCAATGGTAGGGTTGCATATGTTAGGGTTGGGCTCATGGACGTCCAAGGAACGGACCGGGTGTCGTGAGGAGTCATGAGAGCATCCGCCCCAATAATATGTGGATGACCATAGGGTTAAGGAGTGGAGTCCAACAGAGGTAGCCAGTCCATGGGGATTCTTACTCCTAGGTTGCGAAGGATACTGAACCGAGTTGGTTGGTGCCATAGGGGATGTATCTGGACTTCATGTAGACATGTAACCATTATGACCTTGCATTGGATTAGAAACCCCGACATGCGCCAGTACTCATTACCAATGGTCATGGTGAGAGAGTGTTGACTTAACCCCTAACCATGGTTTGTGAGCCAAGTGTGGACTTTCCCTTTTTCCCTGGATCCCTACAGAGGTAACCAGTCCTTGCCGGATCAGAGTGATGACACTTACCCAGAGGAGGGCTAGTGTTTATCTTAAAGCATGTCAGCTGTTAGAGACTTGCATAGTTAGAAATCATAGTATCATTCATATTTTGCATTCATTCATATTACTTTTGTATCATGGCATTATTGGATGATGAATGAGATTTATGATTGTTTCTTACTGAGTTCTTTAGAACTCATTCCTTTATTCTTTGTATGTTTATAGCCTGCACAGAAGAAGGATTTATATCTGAAGATGGGCTGGTTTCCTATGAATGTTCTTAGGTCACATTGTTTCTGCTAACGGAATTAAAGTTGACCCTGCAAAGGTTCAAGCTGTGGCTGATTGGGACCGACCTAAGTCAGTCACTGAGATTTGAAGTTTTCTTGGTATGGCGGGATATTATAGGCGCTTCAATGAGAATTTCTCCAGAATTTCAGCACCTATGACAAAGCTTACCAGAAAAGGAGTCAAGTTTGAGTGGAAGGAAGCCTGTGAAGAGAGTTTCCAAGAACTCAAGAAAAGGTTAACTAACGCTCCTGTATTGACGATACTAGATGACTCGGAGGTTTGACCAGTGTATACTGATGTCTCTAAAGTTGATTTGGGTTGCGTTTTGATGCAGCATGGAAAAGTGGTAGCTTATGCTTCTAGGCAGTTGAAGAACTACGAGCATAATTATCCTACTCATGACTTGGAATTGGCAGCTGTGGTTTTTGCTCTGAAGATTTGGCGTCACTATCTTTATGGTGAAAATATATTGATTTTCACTGACCACAAGAGTCTCAAGTATTTCTTTACTCAGAAGGAGTTGAATATAAGACAGAGAAGATGGCTAGAACTGGTGAAGGACTATGATTGTGATATTCAGTATCATCCAGGAAAAGCTAATGTGGTTGCTGATGCCCTAAGTAGAAAGAGTAATCGAGGAAGTGTGGTTTTGACGTGTCTCAGTAAGCCCTTATTGTTCTCCGTTGTAAGATTTGGACTTGAGATTTTGTCAGAAAGTTCTGGTGCTATTTTGGCAGCTGTGTCAGTTCGACCGAGTTTGAGGGACCGAATTGTTGCTCTCTGATCGACCGATCCAGAATTGAAGAAGAAGATTGACTTGATCACTTCAAGGACTAAGGACGTGGAAGATTTCTCCATAGCCTTTGATGGTGCTCTTGTTTTTAGAGGAAGAGTTTGTGTTCCTGCTGTGGAAGACCTCAGAAGCGAAATCTTGACTGATGCTCATTAGTCCATCTTTACTATTCATCCCGGAAGCGTGAAGATGTACCATGATATGAAAGGGTATTTTTGGTGGTCTGGCATGAAGAATGATGTGGAAGATTTCATTGCTAAGTGTGGGACATGTCAACGTGTGAAAGCTGTCCGGCGTGACCTTCGTTTGCCTTTCGCAACCTCTTCCAAGCACCTAGTTGGAAGTGGGAAGACATTGCTATGGATTTTGTCACCGGTCGCCCCGATCCGGAAAAGGGAATGACTCGGTGTGGGTGGTAGTGGACCGATTAACCAAATCGGCACACTTCATTTCAATGAAGATCACCTATTCTATGGATAAGTTGGCCCGATTCTATGTTGATAATGTGGTGAGACTGCATGGTGTTCCTGTTAGCATTGTGTCAGATAGAGACCTAAGGTTTACGTCGCGTTTCTGGAATAGTCTGCAGAAAGCTCTGGGTACTCAGCTGAATTTGAGTACTGCTCATCATCCTCAGACCGATGGCCAATCGGAAAGGACCATACTGATTTTGGAAGATATGCTTAGAGCGTGCGTCATAGATATGAGTGGTGACTGGGATGACCACCTAGCCTTGGTGGAGTTTGCTTATAATAACAGTTATCAGTCTACTATTGAAATGGCCCCGTTTAAAGCTCTGTATGGAAAGACTTGTAGAACTCTGTATTGGGATGAAGTTGGGGAAAGGCGTGTTCTTGGCCCTAATCTAATCGAAACCACCGGCACCACGGTGGATATGATTAGAGAAAGGATCAAAACTGCTCAGTCTTGACAGAAGTCCTATGCGGATAAAAGAAGGTCTGACCTTGAGTTTCAAGTTGGTGAGCGTGCGTTTCGCCGATGAAAGGAGTCATGTGTTTCAATGTTAAAGGAAAGCTCAGCCCTAGGTATATTGGTCCCTTTGACATTATTGAAAAGGTTGGACCAGTAGCTTATCGGTTGGCTCTGCCCCCGTCTCTTGCTGGTGTGCATTATGTATTCCATGTATCTATGCTAAGGCAATGCTTGACAAGTGCAGAGCAGTTGCTCCAGCATGAACCGGAAGGTTTGAGTGCGGATTTGACGTATGATGAAGAACCGGCTGAGATTTTGGATTGGAAGGACAAGCAGTTGAGAAATCGGACTATACCTTTGGTGAAGATCAGATGGAAGAATCACTCCTTTGAAGAAGCATCTTGGGAAAAAGAAGATGAGATGCGGTCCAAGTATCCTCACCTTTTTGGACCTTCAGGTACGTTGTAATTTTGGGGATGAAATTTCTTTTAAGGAGGGAGGAATGTAACAACCCCCATATTTCTAACCCGAGATCCGTATTTCAGGTTCGAGAACCCGAGGGTCTAGTCGGGTGAACTTGTGGAGTATCCAGATTGAAGCCCATGATCCATACCCTGGACCCATGGATCTGGATCCATTATCTGAAGAGCCTGCCTTGGCTGGAATTTGGAATTCTGGAAGTCAGGTGTTGTTCAGAGATGTCCGGAATGAAGGTAAGATCTCCCCCATCTCTTCTTTAGGGCTAAGTTGGCCTTGGGTATCAACCCCCTAGTAAAAGCACCCTTGTATGGCAAATTACATGGGGGTGGTTACTAGTGGCGGTCGCTCAACCTAAGCGACCGGCCCAAGTGACCGCCCGGTCTGTTTTCTGGGATTTTGCCCTATTTTGCCCCCTGACTTCTATAAAAGGCAACCTCCGTCTAATTAACGAATACTATATTCGTGGTTGCTTATTTGGGAGGTTAGACGGCTGCGGGGAAGATCCGAAAGAGTCTCTGGAGTACTGACAGTGACTTGGAAGATCAGTTCTTTCCTTCTCTGACTCTCTGGCGTGAGGTATTGAATTAATCCTTCGTTCTTTACTCTCTTTGTCCGTTAAATTAGTATTAACCCTTTTTCCCTCGTCTTTGTGATTACCCCCTTGGATATTTTTAACTCTCTTTTTAATCTACTTGAGATGGAATAACCGTAAACAAAACCCTGTTTCCATGAGAAGGTTAATCCAGTCAAGGGGAGGGTTATGGGTAATCTATTGATGGTAATGGTTAGTTTTCCCTCACCCTTTTGGCTTAGGGAGTGTTTGATTCGAGACTTAGGTCAAGATTACTCGAAATCCGGATTGAATTTGAGTAATCAGAAGCCTGAGTTTCGGATTGAAACTCACTATTTTTGGGGCGGTCACTAGTGGCGGTCGCTCAACCTAAGCGACCGGCCCAAGCGACCGGCCGGTAAACAGAGACCAAATGGTTTTTGGTTCTGATTCAAATTGATTCATTTAACTTATGTGCTACTGTAACCCTGTATATAGGTAACTACTGTTTGAAAGAAAAGTCATATAATAGTTATCGGATTTCATTTTACGGACAATCTTATTATATGCATGTAAGGACAATTCATCCTATCTCCTGAATAGACTTATAATATGTTAATCTAGTGTATATCTGAAATCATATTTCTTTACATATGCTGTTGTTTATATGTTTTGTATAGAAATCATATTACTTTACTGCTGTTTGTCTTACTTATACACATATTGTATTGATTATGGATGTTATGGATTGATGGTAGTTGGTATATGGTTCTGATAGATGAGGTATCTATTTTGGGATATCTTGGCTAGGGATATCAGGAGGCTGTGGAATGGGACACATGCCTGCTGATGTCTCCAGCACTGTCTTTACTATTTGATGGCATTATTTAGGTAGAGTTTAGATTGCATGGTTAGGTACCCCACATGCTACTACCCTTTCGGTAGGGGGATTGAAACCGAGTGACCCGTGATGACAAGTGATGTGACTTGGTGGTCCACTGTTAGTCATATAAATGGTAGGATTGCATATGTTAGTGTTGGGCTCATGGATGTTCAAGGATCGGACCGGGTGTCGTGAGGAATCATGAGAGCATTCGCCCCAATAATATGTGGATGACCATAGGGTTAAGGAGTGGAGTCCAATAGAGGTATCCAGTCCGCGAGGATTCTCTCTCCTAGGTTGCGAAGGATACTGAACCGAGTTGGTTGGTGCCATAGGGGATGTATTTGGGCTTCATGTAGACCTGTAAATGGATAACCGAAATCCGCCTCCGAATTCGCATTCGTATTCGTTTAAGGGTATCCGTATCCGAAAATTTTCTTACCGAAAAATATCCGTATCCGTCCGCTAAGCAACCGGATTCGGATTCGAATAATTGCTTATCGGATCGGATAATATCCGGATATATTTTTATCCGGATAGAGTAAAGTATTTAACATTTTTTCTTTAAAAATAGATGATAATCGGATTCGGATACCGGTAATCGGATTCGGATAGCGATATTCGGTAATCGCAAATTATAAATTTTTAATAAAAAAAATGTAAAAAAGTGACAATTATCAATCAATAATCGGATATTTTATCGGATCGGATTATTATCAGATATCCGATAAAGTTTCGGATTCGGATGCCTTCTCTAAATTTTTGCCGGATTCGGATACTAGTGTATCCGAGCCGAATCCGGTCCGTTTTACGGAAATAATTTGAGTTTGGAGTTGAACAGCAGAACTTGCTGACCTGGTTCAAATACCCTCTGCAAGATTTTCTTGTCATGCCATTTCTTCACTTTCTCCTTGTAGAGTTTGGCATTTTCATATGCTTGGAGCCTGAATTCATCAAGTTGATGGAGTTGTAGCATTCTCTTCTCACCAGCCAAAGTAGAGTCAAAGTTGAATTTCTTAATTGCCCAGTATGCCTTATGCTCTAGTTCCAATGGTAGATGGCAAGCCTTTCCAAACACAAGTTGATATGATGACATTCCAAAAGGTGTTTTGTAGGCAGTCCGGTAGGCCCAAAGGGAGTCATCTAACCTTATGGACCAATCCTTCCTTGTTGGGCATACTGCTTTCTCCAAAATCAACTTGATTTGTCTATTAGAAACTTCAGCTTGTCCATTTGTTTGGGGGTGATAGCTTGAGGCAACTTTGTGACGAACTCCATATTTAGACAATAGAGCTCCAAGATATTTGTTGCAAAAATGTGAACCTTCATCACTGATTATGGCTCTTGGAGTACCAAATCTAGTGAAGATATTCTTTCTCATGAAGTCAATAACCACCTTTGCATCATTAGTTGAACAAGCAGCAGCCTCCACCCACTTGGATACATAGTCCACGCTACTAAAATGTAAAGATTGCCATATGAAGGAATAAAAGGCCCCATGAAATCAATTCCCCAAACATCAAACAATTCTACTTCCAAGATATTGGTTTAGGGCATTTCATTCCTTTTGAGATGTTTCCCACTCTTTGACATCTATCACATTTTTGAATGAATTGATAGGCATCCTTGAACATACTTGGCCAATAAAACCCCGATTGCAAGACCTTTGCTGCTGTCCTATCTCCTTGATAATGTCCACCATATGGGGAGTCATGGCATTGCCTCAACACATCCTCTACTTCTACCTCAGGGATACAACGCCTCAATATTTGATCTGCACATAGCTTAAATAAGAATGGTTCATCCCGAAATACCTTTTAACCTCATGTAAAATTTCTTCCTTTGTTGAGTGGGCATCATAGGGGGTAGAAGTCCGCTGGCTAAATAATTAGCAAAATCGATACCAAGGTGTTGAGAGGGAAACAAGAAAGAGTTGTTCATCGGGGAAGACTTCTTTAATTTCAAATTCAGCTGCTTGGTTTGGATTTTCCAACCTAGACGATGGTCACCACTTGATTCTCAGTCCCCTTCCTATCTTTTATCTCCAAATTGAACTCTTGAAGCAATAAGATCCATCTAATCAGCCTTGGTTTAGCATCCTTCTTGTGTATCAAATATTTGATGGCTGAATGATCTGTGAACACAATGACCTTTGCCCCCACTAGATAAGCTCTAAATTTGTCAAATGCAAACACAACCGCCAAGAGCTCTTTTTGGTGACAGTGTAATTCAGTTGTGCTCCCGATAGGGTCCGACTAGCATAATAGATTGAATGGAATACCTTATTCTTACGCTGTCCCAAAACGCTCCTACAGCCCAATCACTAGCATCACACATGACCTCAAAGGGAATAGACCAATCCGGTGCCACAATGATGGGTGTAGAGATCAGCTGCTTCTTCAACTCTAAAAATGCTGTCATACATGCTTCACTAAAGCTGAACTGACTTTCTTTTTCAAGCGGCTACACAATGGTTTAGATATTTGTGAAAAATCTTTTATGAACCTTCTATAAAACCCAGCATGTCCAAGAAAGCTTCTAATCCCTTTCACACTTGATGGTGGTGGTAATTTTTCTATAATGGCAACCTTGGCTTTATCCACTTCTAGACCCTATTTGGAAACCTTGTGTCCAAGAACAATCCCTTCTCTAACCATAAAATGGCATTTTTCCCGTTGAGGACTAAATTGGTTTCTTCACATCTCTCGTAGAACTTTTGCCAAGTGAGTGAGACATTCATCATAAGTTTCTCCAAAAACCAAAAAATCATCCATAAACACCTCTACAAATTGTTCCACCATATCGGTGAAAATGGCCATCATACATCTTTGGAAAGTGGTGGGGCATTACAAAGACCAAAAGGCATTCTTCTAAAGGCAAAGGTACCATATGGGCAAGTGAAAGTGGTCTTATGTTGATCTTCAGGAGCAATGGCTATTTGATTGTACCCTGAGTATCCATCTAAGAAGCAATAATACTCTTTTCCAGCCAATCTATCAAGCATTTGATCAATGAAGGGTAGAGGGAAATGATCTTTCCTTGTAGCCTTGTTAAGCTTCCTATAGTCCATACATATTCTCCACCCACTCACTATTCTTGTAGGTATCAACTCCTTATTATCATTCTCCACAACCTGCCATTCCTCCTTTCTTGGGGACACATTGTATGGACTCACCCACTTGCCGTCTCGAAATTGGATACACCAACCCAAAGATCTAACCATTTAATGATTTCCTTTTTGACCACTTCCTTCATAATTGGATTCAGCCTCCTTTGATGCTCCACAGAATTATTACAGCAGTCTTCCAAAGAGAATTTTGTGCATGCAAATTGATGGGCTGATTCCCTTGATATCCGATATGGTCCATCCTAATGCTTTGCTGTATTTCTTCAGCACTTTAATTAACATATCTTCTTGCTCTGCTGTTAGCACTGCTGAAATGATAACTGGAAGTGTCTTTCCTTCACCCAAATAGGCATACCTAAGGTGTCCTGGAAGAGGCTTCAATTCTAACACGGAGGCTCTTCAATTGATGGCTTAGGAGATTGAGTTGCATGCTCAGATAATACAAGAGGATCAAATCCATTCTTTCTTAATGTCTCAGCTGGTCTTGCATCTAACCATTTAATGTAGCTACCTGCTTCATCACCCACTTGTGAAATTTCAGATGTTAATGAAAGCTCTAATGGATCTTTACTACCCTTTGTCTCAACTTCTTCTAAAACCAGCTCCTCTATGATATCTACCATTGAGCATTGCTCTATCTCATCGGAGATTTCATTGCCTGGAGAACATTGAAAGTGACTTGCTCTCCATTTACCCTCATAGTTAATTCTCCTTTATGCACATCAATCAAAGTCTTTCCAGTGGCCAAGAAGGGTCTTCCAAGAATGATGGGCACATCTCTATCAGCTTCAAAATCAAGAACAATGAAATCAGCAGGGAAGATGAACTTATCAACTCTTACCAAGACATCTTCAATTTTTCCTTCAGGATGAGCTAAGGATCTATCACCACCTGAAGTGTTATTGTAGTTGGCCTTGCTTCTCCCACACCAAGCTTCTTGAAGATTGACATTGGCATAAGGTTAATGCTAGCTCCAAGGTCACAAAGGGCTCTCCCAATATAATTTTCTCCAATAGCACAAGGAATGGTGAAACTCCCAGGATCCTTTAATTTTTGAGGAAGCTTGTTCAACAAGAAGGCACTACTCTCTTGTGTCATGGCTACTGTTTCAAACTCTCCAAATCTTTTTTTTTAGAAAGGATGTCTTTCATGAATTTCACATAATTTGGCATTTGTTCAAGTGCTTCTACCAATGGTATATTGATGTGGAGCTCCTTCAAAACATCCAAGAATTTCTTGAACCGATGGTTTTGTTGCTGCCTTTGAAATCTTTGAGGAAAGGGGGTGGTTTATAAGGCACTTTTTCGGAGAACCCCGTTGCAATGGAGCTGTAGCTGGTGGTTCAACACTTTGGTGTTCAAAATCAGATTGGTCTTTTTGAACAGCCACTGGATCTTCCTTTTCCCTTTCTTCTTGGACAGATTAGTTTCCTTCGGTTGATTGGACTTAACATGAGGTGGCTCTATATATTTCCCACTCCGTAATGAAATAACCTTGCAATGCTCTTTGCCTTCCCGCCTAGGATTTTCAGTATCACTTGGCAGTGATCCTTGAGGTCTGTTGCTTAAAGCATTAGCTAGCTGCCCAACTTGATTCTCCAAATTTCTCAATGAAGCTGCTTGGCTCGAATAATTGCATCATTCTTTGCCATGTATTCTTTCAATAGGAGCTCAATTGATGAAGAAGGTTCTATAGGTGAATCTTCACTTGCTGTTGAGCACTTGGAAGTTGATAAGGTCTAGTTGGGGTAGATGATGGGCCTACATTCGTCCTTGACCATTCCAAGAGAAGTTAGGGTGCTGCCTCCAACCAGGATTATAAGTGTTGGAATATGGGTTATTAGCTTTGCTGAAATTACCAACATAGTAGGCTGATTTGGGTTAGATGGACAACTATCAAAGACATGCTCCCCACCACAATATGTACAAGAGACTGCTAGATTTTGTTGTGGTTGTACAGTTGCAGCCAAGTTTCTGATTTTAACACACTAGTGAGAGATGAAACTTGTGCTTAAGGCACACGCATCCAACTCATAAATTCCAGCCACCCTCTTACTTGCAGCGTTCTTTCACTGGCCATTGGTAGTTGTTGTTGGCCATCCTTTCCAAAATTTCATAAGCCTCATTGTAAGATTTGCCAATATAGCCCCATTGGCTGATGCATCAACTATGGATCGAGTTTGTCCACTTAAACCATTGTAGAAAGTCTCCATCTGAATCCAATGAGGAATGCCATGATGAGGACATTTACGCAAGAGCTCCTTAAACCTCTCCCATGCCTCATATAAAGACTCACTATCCAACCGTTGAAAACCAGTTATGTCATTTCGAGCTTGGCATTCTTTGTTGGAGGGAAGTACTTCATCAAGAACTCTCTACCAAGTCATTCCATGTAGCTACCGATTGGGGAGGTAAGGAGTTCAACCACGCTCTTGCTCTATCCCGCAATGAATAAGGGAATAGCTTCAATCTCAAAGCCTCTTCATTGCTCCGTGTATCTTGAAAGAGTCACTTACTTCCATGAAGAGTCTAAGATGGAGATGAGGATCTTCTGTTGAAAGCCCACCGAATTGTCCCACGTTTGAAGCATTTGGAACATCACCGGCTTAAGTTCAAAATGTAAGGCTTGAATATCGGCCGTACTATGCTTGGATTCAGCTCATGCAACATGGGGACAGCGTATGCTCGATGGCTCTATCTCTATCATCACCCTCACTGCCATATTAGTCTCATTATTATTCAATCCATTTCTCACTGCTTCAGCCATTGTTGGAACTGCTGCTAGGCCTCGTTGCTCCCTTCTTCTAGCTCGAAATGTCCTTTCTATTTCGATGTCAAAGGGTGCCAACTCTTGATCAGGCAGCGTGTTTATACAAGGGTAAAAACACCCGAGAATAAAAGGAAACTAATATCAAAGTAAAGAAATTTCAGTAGATAAAACAAAAATTACTTCTACACTAATTATCAAAGACAAAATCCCGAACGGCGCCAAAAACTTGTTGTTGTATCTCAAGATATTACGCAAGTATACGATCGCAATCAAGTAATAAATGATAAGTACAGTATCGATCCCACGGAGAATTATATCCTTAACTTTCAATGTAAAAGTAAAATTGATTTAAATGAAATTAACAAGGTTGATTGGTACTTAACTAACTAAATACTCAAATGACAGGAAAAGAAAACTAAGGAACTAAGATGTAGATTAAGCAATGGAAGAAACTTAAATGAGTGACAAGTGTGTTAGGAATCAAGTTTCCCTCCCCTAATTTTATAACACAAATACTAAAGCAATACTACAACCCCAAGATAAATCAAGAACTTGGAATGAATGGCAATATGGTATTTCCAATACACATAAGCTAGCATCCTAAATCAACATCTGATATTCCTATGAAGAATTGAATTAAGAATGCAATTTGAACCAATCCAATCAATGGTAATGTGAGGTAATTGGGTATCCTACCCAACCTACTAATTAACACAACCTAATTAAAGATGATGCTAACTCACACAATTCAACAAACACCTAGACTTCATTAATTTTCCAATTAATGAAATCATAACATTCATTCAAGAAAGATCATTCAAGACTGAAATTAGTCAATATAACTGCTGAATTCATTAACAATAAAATGGATTGCAATAAAACTAAAGAACACATGATTAATTACATATCAAAATTCAGGTTTAGGTACTACTATCATCCCAACACAGCTAGATTTAGCCCATAACAGAATTCAAATGCATAAAACCAAGTATAGTTGACATGAGACTAGAAAATAAGAAGATAGAGTTATAAAAACAAGAATAAACTAAGGCTTCAATGCTTCCACATGAGCCCAGTCTCTTCAAAAATCAACAATTCCAAGCTCCTTGCTTCCACAAGAGCTCCGATTCGTTCTCTACCTCCTTCCTCTCAGCCAAGTCTCCATTCTCCCTTGGTCGAATGTCCCCTTTTCCTCCTTGCTCTTTTTCTTCCATAAATGTCTTCAATCATTAGGTTAGATTCTGGCCATAGGATTAGAACCTTCCTCCCGAGATCAAGGGCTGAAAACCATCATGTATTTACAAGAATTTAGTCCACTTAAGTTAGCCCTTTTGGTCAATTCCATTTGAATTGGATCCGAGAATATTCGCTCCGTTGTTGTAGCAATGCAGCAACAACTCTACAACAAAGTTAGAGGACATGTTCTTCTATTATGAACTTCACCTACATGTTCAAGAGAAAGAGAAACAGTCAAATTCATCCATAAAAAGAAGGGAAATTCATGCAATGTGACAAAAATGAACTAAAAAAATGCAACATGTTGAGACTAAATAAAACAACACCTAATGAATACTATCACTAAAACAGAGACAAAATACTAAATCAAGCATCTCAAGTATAAAAGTTATAAATCTCCACCGGGGGGGGGGGGGGGGGGGGGGGGGGGGGGAGAGAGGGGGGGGTTTGGGGGGGGGGGGGGGGGCGTTGTTTTGTTGGTGGGGGGGGGGGAGGGGGGGGGGGTGGTTTCCTATGAAGGAACCATCCCGCATGAAGAAGATGTGGCACCGTCAGTGGGAGATGGAAATAGCATGTGCGGGAGCTCCTGTAGCTGCATGGAGTGCGCTTATCGCACCTATTGATGATCAAAGGCGGAGGGTGCAGGTCAAAAAGTTTGCTTGGCGAATAAAGTTGAATTGGAGAACACCTTACCTTGAGATCCATGAAAAACACTTTTTAGATTTAGAAAAGGAAACTGGGAAGAAATTGATATAACCTTTTTGTTTACTTCCGCTGAAACCTTTATTCCATTTTATTCATTATTTCTTTCCTTTATTTATTGACATTGGAGTATTTTTGGACTCCTATAATTCATTTAATTCAGTTATTGAATAGTCTTTGCTCTTGATTATCTTTATTTGTCTTAAATATTGTTGATAGACTAAAACCTTGGATCTTGTGACGGATCGCACCCATGGGTTGTCGGGCTGGTAATCGAGACCGAAGGGTGGGGTGTGACATAAGGAGTGGAGTCCAACAGTGGTAGCCAGTCCATGAGGGTTCTCGCTCCTAGGTTGCGAAGGATACTGAACCGAGTTTGTTGGTGCCATAGGGGAAGTATCTGGACTTCATATAGTATGTTACCATTATGACTTGCATTGGATTAGAAATCTTGACATGCGCCAATACTCATTGCCAATGGTCGTGGTAAGAGAGTGTTGACTTATCCCCAGCCATGGTTGAGAGCCAGGTGTGGACTTACCCCTTTGCCCAAGATCCCTACAGAGGTAACTAGTCCTTGCCAGATCAGAGTGACTAGACCTACCCAAAGGAGGGCTAGTGTATATCTTAAAGCATGTCAGCTGTTAGAGACTTGCATAGTTAGATCTTAGTAGCATTCATATTTTTGCATATCATCCATATCATTTCAAGTATGCATTTGTGGATTGTATTGGCATATATATGAGAATTGTCTGTTCCTTATTGAGTTCGTCAGAACTCATTCCTTTCATTGTATATATTATATGAGTTGTACAGATGATGGCACAACGTCGGAAGTTGGAGATGATTCATATGAAAGAGCCGTCTCATATGAACCTAATGTGGCACAGACAATGGTACATGAACTTGCAGAGCATGAAGCCTCCTGAAGATGCTTGGTGTGCGCTTTTAGCACCCATTGATGGGCGGAGGAGACAAGTTGCCAAGCAGTTTGCCCTTCTTATAGAGAAAGATTGGAGGACCCCTTTACTTGCTAATTTAGAAAACCAGTTTTTAGATTTAGAAAAGAAAACCGGAAAGAGGATTATTTATTTTATTTATTTTGCTTCCGTTGAACTCGATATTACATTTGATTCTTGATTCTTTCCTTTGATCATTCTTGGAGTATTTGGACTCCTGTAACCTTTTTATTAATTATTGCATTTATTCTTGCTCTTGATTGTCTATACTTGTGTTTATTATTATTGATGGGTAAGACCGTGGATCTTGTGACGATTCACTCCCACGGGTTGTCGGGCGGATAACCGAGACTGGCGGGTGGGGTGTGACAGGTTTGGGCCTCCGAGTCGATCCATAGTTTGTGCTCAGCTACGTTGCAGTCTACCCTTGACATATCTGCTACTAACCATGCAAACACGTCCATGTCCTTTCGAAGGAACTCCTCTAGTTTCTCCTTTAGCTTCTCCTTGAGATCTTCTAGCTACTTTAAACCAATAAAAGTTCATTTTTCCTCCTTGAAGGGATCCAATTGGATCCTTTACAGCTTCTCTACTGGTTTTGGCCTTTGCATGATCTCTTCATCTCGATCATCATGGATCTCGATCAACATAGTTGTCGCCTTCCTCGATTGAGCTTTGTCCTTCAAGTAAGAAATATAGCATTGTTTGGAAGTTTTATGATCGGAAATCACCTCAACCACTCCATTCTCGGTTGGGAACTTGATTTCATGTGCCTTGTCGACACGACCACTCCTAATTTGGTTAGGGATGGTCTTTCAAGGATGACATTATATGCAGGCAATTCTCGAACCACTAGGAAATTTACTTGAACAGTTGTCTCCTTTGGGACATATCCTTTGGGTATGTCCCAATTGTTAAATCCAATTGCATGGCCCCCTCAACTATAGTTAAGGATCTTGCAAAACCATACAAGTTTGTTGAAGTCAGCTTTATTAAGTCCTCTCCCATCTTCAATTTTTGACATGCTTCATAGGATAGAAGATCTGCAGAGGATCCAGTGTCCACTAACACTCAGTGCACTTCCTGGTGACTTATCTCAACCCTAATCACTATTGCGTCATCATAGGAAGTACAAACTCCCTTTTCATCTTCTTCAGTGAATGTGATGTCTTCCCTTGAAGTTGGCTTTTCTTTTTCCGATCACCTTTCCCAATCCCACAAACTTTGACTTGGCTTTTAGTTTCCTGAGGGATTCGGGTATGATCCCTAAATATTGTCAGAATTGGAGATCGGTTTGCTTCGGCTATTTCCTTTCCCTTTTTAGAACTAGCAGGTTCGGGTCTACTATATCTGCTACCCGATCGCTCCCTTCTTTTTTCTCCTGTTGTCCTTTTCTCTCGATCGTCTTCCTTTTGTCTGATATAACTGGCCAAATGGCCCTGAGATATCAACCTTTTGATTTTAGTCTTTAAGTGCCTATAATCATCAATGTAATGTCCATAGTCCTTATTGAATCTACAATATTTGTTCATGTTTCTATCCTCGAGCTTGGACGCCATCTTCAGTGGCCACTTGAGTATATCTCGATCCTTGATTTGCAATAATATCTCTGACCGTTGGGCATTCAAGGGGTTGTATTCGGCATGATCGGGTGAACATTGCCTTTAACCGGTCGTCCCTTGTTCCCTTGATCATTGTTGTGTCTTCTTAATCCTTGCCCTTTTTCGAAAGTCTTTTTCTCTTTGCTAGCTGCCTTCACTTCTCCTTGTCGGATGTTAAGAATTTTTGTGACTTACATCCGCTTCTAACATCTTTGAACAAGCTCATCATACGTGGTCGACATGTCTTGCAATAAGAACTCCAGAAGATGCCTGTTGGAAAGTCCAATAAAAAGGGTTGTTTTTGCTACCTATTCATCGAGACTCTCGATCTCCATTGTTTTCTTTTTAAATCTCTACAGATAATTCCAAATGGACTCGTTCTCTGCTTGCTTCATAGTGAAGATAGTTTCCGTCGCTCTTCTTTGTCTGTATTCCACTTTGGAACTGACCAATGAATTTTCAGGCAAGGTTGTTGAAGTCAGTTACCTTTCCCAATGGAAGGTTTCAAAACCACTTCTGGACTGCTCCCGTTTGCGAGGACCTGAATAATCTGCATAAAATTTCATCCGAGTTCCCAACTACCTCCATCATTTTCTAGTAATTGCTTATATGGGTCACTGGGTCTCCACATCCATCAAATAGGGAAAAGGTCGAGAGCTTGAAATTATAAGGAAATTCATACCTGGAAATTGCATCAACAAACGGGGTTTTTCTGATGATGGAACATATATCATTTGACTTCTTACTCCTTGTAATTTGTCCTAGCTTCTGGTTTATATATGCCAATTTCCAATCAATCTAAATTGCTCTAGCATTAGGTGTTCGCACGCTATCCCTATTTGAATGTTGGGACGTGGTAGAATGTGTCTGAATGCCTCTCTCAATTTGGGTTAAGGTCCTTGTTCGATTTCCTTGTAACCTATCCCTAACTTTAGCATCATCTCTTCGTGGGAGCTCCCTAGTTCTTCGTATTCCCGATCGTTCGCCTTCGGTCTCTTGCTGCCTTATGTTCCTTTCAGAAGGTTGTCGAAAATTTTGCCCCTCGGTCAGGTTCCTTTCTCTTCGCGGCGAACATCCTCTTATTGGGGAACACCTCCTTTGCACTCTCCGAGCTTGCCTTCTTGTCTTTTCATGATCATAAGGATTTGGATTCCTTGGAGCCCCCAAATGCCTTGCCATTGTTCGGAGCATGGCCTACATCTCGAGGAATTGAATCTGTATTTGGTTCATTGCTATTGGCTTTGATTCATTTGCTCTTGAATGACTAGGATCATCTGAATTTCCCAATTTTGATCGTTTAAACGCCCTCCTCTGATCACTTTTTCTTCCTCCTGCTAATCGTTCTCTCTAGATGAACCCTCTCCTGGAGGATAAGATTCCCACCTAAAGGAGGTAGATGAATCTGATTTTGATTCCTATGAAGTGTTGATCTGGTATCTACCATGGCTTTTTAAACCGTTTCCCATAGATTATGCCAAATGATGCGTCCAAAAATTGACTAGCCCTCGAGTTCCTGCAAAACAATGTTAGATATGGCCTGGACTCAACGTTCGCAAGCCACATCCGAATGTTAAATCAATAACTGCACCACCACAGAGCTCTAGTGAGTTGCAGAACTTAATTAAAAGATGAAAGATGGAGGGAAACAATTCAGTTACCTTTCTTTTAGCTATAGGATTTACCTCCTATCTTGACCGTTGGATTAATTCACAAAGTCTCATCTAGAGTCGTCCAATTGTAGGGTTTTCTTGCCTCCATGTTTGTCACTTACGGCTCCATGTTTGTCACTTACGGTTTCCATGTATAACACAATTGTCTATCCCAAGTTTAGTGGGATCACATCTCCTTCTATAACCATCAGGTTCATTGGTGCAATGGTGCTTACGATACTTTTGGTTTTAATCCTTGAACTGGTCCCCACCAAAATGGCTGAACCGACAATGGTTCGACCCAGTTAATTATTATTGTTTACTCATCAATAAGTACAGTTTCATATTTTCTTTCCAATTTTTGTGCATCAAATAATTGTTTATTGTTTTCCATTTCTTTTTATTTAAATCAAAACAAAAAGTAATAGTTCATTATGTTTTGTTTGACGGACTCAGGTTGTTGCTTTCTGTTACCTACACATCCAAGCATAACTTTGAGTACCGAAAATTCCATTTTTTTTTTCATCTGCCCAAACCGGAAAATCCATTATAGCCGAAGGGAACTTGGTGGAGCCTTGGGTTGAAGGTGCAGGTAATCATTGGAAGAACGGAATAAATTCCTGGTTGAAATCCGAGGAAAATGCACCGTAAAAGCGCGTGAGAGAGAGAGTGGTGAGGGGAAAGTTGCAGAGAAAGCTATTACCGTATTAGTGAGTGTGGAAGATATTCAGCAAAGGAAGAGAGAGGAGACAGAAGAGAGAGAGAGAGAGGCGCCAGTAGAAAAGTTGCAGAGAAAGGGTTTTCAGTAGCTGTAGAAGAGATTCGGTATCAGTTCTCTGACAGGTCGATCCATTTTAGCTGGTACCTTTTCTACATTTGGCTTACGGATCTCATTGCGAAGCTATGATATACTTGCAAAAATCAGGTTTTTTGGTTCGGTGGGACTTCATTGAGTATTATTTCCAGCTTTATTGGGGGAGAAGCATGACTAGAGCTTTGCTTGATGCTTCTTTTCGGTTTTCAGTAGCTAAATAGTAAAGTTCTTTTTCACAAGAGAAAATAGTTGAGAAATTTTATTCTTTTATTTGATCGATCTTCTCCTTCTTCTTCGTTGATCTTAGTATCTTATTTTACATATTGGCTGGTAAGTCTATTTGTACATTTATTTTGTCTTTATTTATTGATATTTATTTTTCTGCTTTCCTTGTGTTTTTGGTAACACACGTTGATTTTCCCCCCGCAGCGGCTGATCTCGTGGTTTTGGGTGCATATCATTTTTCGTGTTAAGTTAAAAATGCTACACAATGCCTCGCTATTTCATAATCCTGTATGTTCAAACAAAGTATAGAACGATCAGATGGTGGCATAGAGATTTATTTTTCCGCCATTATCACACATGCCGTGTCTAAAGAATTTAACCCCAGAAGACTCATAATGTAAGGTGAAATGGGTGCTTTGCACAAAGATCACTAAAATATCAATGTTGCTGGCTCTTTTGTACATTATTCAATCAAATGCTGGAATGCCCTAATAGAATATATTCAATGCAGAAACTTCTTAAATGGGTCATCTTTTTGGGAAAGTGTGGGTGATCAATCGATTAGAAGATGAGGAGTGAATGCAGACTGCACCATTTAATCCCACATTCTAGCCTAAACGATCCTAGTTACCGATTGCCAGGGCAAGTGTTACCATACTTGTCAGTGGGATATTGCTTTGAGTATTTACTTTAAGGCCATGTTCCATTAAGGTTCAAGTAATACCGGCTTCAGTCTCTATTGTGATACTTGGGCACTCTTTCTTTTGTCTTAGAAAATCTTCGAGTTGCATCTTTGTCCTACCAATTAGATTAATCCATGACTTGGGGTGAAAGAGTGGGAGTGGAATATAATAAATTTCATGCTTGGTGTACTCTATTGACCTAGATGCAATGATTAATCATTATGCTTTTCTTTTTCATGAATGAGTTGTTGCACTTGTGGTAGTGATTTACACTATTAAGAACAAAACCTCTTGTGGGTCAATAGATCAATACATGTAGAGGGTAGATGGTTTGCAAAACTAGACACAAAGGTAGGGCTTGAGGGTTGGGGGCTGAGGATTGGGGCAAGGGGAAAGACAAGACAAGAAAGCACAGTCTTGGTAATTAAATAATTGTAGAACCCTCATAGGTAAGATCTGAAGATAAATTTACCATGTAACTCATTGAGTGATTCACTGAAGATGTTAAAATAAAATGTGACATATCTTTTTTGGGTGGAGACCAAGGGGTTGGGTTGGATTGACAAAGCAAGTCATTAAAGACATGGATGAAGGATGGTGTAAAATACATGTTCCAACCATTAGGTAGAGAAATTAGTAGTAATATTTGAAAGATAGTCAGTCAGTTCAGTGTTTTGTTTTTTTTTCTTTCTTGGGAGCCGGGGGGGGGGCTGCTGTATATTTATTACCCGTAAAAAACTATAGCACATTATAAAGCCAACATGTACTTTGGTTAGTCCATAGAATAGCTCAAAACGTTGTTGAAAATCTCAAGAATCTCGACCTGATCAAGACAAGATAGCACATGATATATGAGAATGTCTAATCTTGATCGAGATTTTGATCTGATTGTCAGATAGTCTGATATTTTGGGTGAAAAGCCTTTATGAAAAGCTAAATCCTGAAACGTGTTGTTTGAAATTTTGTCAGAAAAGGCTCCAAACTTGCTATTTTGGTTTGAAAGGGTCAAGTGCCTTTATGAAAAGCTAAATCTTGAATCGTGTTGTTTGAAATTTTGTCAGAAAAGGCTCCAAACTTGCTATTTTGGTTTGAGGGAGGAAACTTTTTTCTCTTCACTCATTGACCTTGTTTTTACTCATGTTTCAAGATTACACCATGAAATTGATGTAAACTGTTTCCAGGAGCAGCATAGGGCCTAGGCTTACTTTCACCAAACCCGACAGCCCCTAGTCATACCAGGGGTATTTTGGACATTTTGACAGTTTTAGTGGAGTCCAAGGTTAGGGTGTCATTGGGTTCAGCATGTTTTTAGGATCCTAGGATCTACTTTTGTTTTTTGGCTTGAGTCAATGTTTTTCAAGTTATTGAAGAGTCTATGTCTAGGTATGAATTTTAAGTTGTGAACAAATCCCCTAGTTTCATTCTGTTTCTTGTTTGGATTCCATATCTACTCTTAGAATCGAAATTGGATCTTTCTAGTGTTAGATATGATGGAATCATTGTTTGACTTGGAGTATTGAGTCAAGAAGGATTTTAAATTTGATTTAAATTGAGTCCTAGTATGCTTTCTTATAGAAATTTGAGTACTTTTATGTTTTCCTTGGTGTAGGCTATGAGTAAGCAACGATAAGTGTAACAATTAGACTTGATTATCTGAATAAGATTTGGAATGGAGTCGTGGGTTCCCAAGGAAGATCCCATGGCTGAGTGTGAAAGTTTTTTGCAGTTTCTTCATTAATTCCTCCCTCCTTCAAGGTTGCAGCAGCACCAAGCTTTGAGTAAGCCAGCAACATCAAGTCCGCTCTCAACTAAGTTAACCCTAGGGCCTCTCCCTACCCCCTTCCATCCTCCCTGAGCCCATGCAACCTTCCCCCATTCCCCCTCTTCTTCCTTATGGTAGCAGCAGCCCCTCTCCTTCTAAAAACCCTAGATCCCTACCCCATTTAACCTCACTGAATCCCTATGGGATTGCACCTACTCCTACTCTCATTCCTACTTTTAGTATCATGAAAGACCTTTATCCATTAGGCTTGAAAATTTGCTGCACTTCATCTTCAATTTCTAGAAACCCTAAACCCTAGTTTTATTAAAACTCCGGTAACTCCCTGACCCCTCATCAAACTTCAAACCCTTTTAGGGTTAGCTTCTCCTGCACCCCCTTTATTTCCCCATTCAAACCCTAGCCTGGCCACCACCTCCAGTCGTACTCCAAGTTGGAAACCTAATTTCAAAACCCTAAACCTAGAGAACCAAATCTGGAATTATACAAGAGTAATAGTAGCATTAATTCCAGCCTAGCCGAACTCTAGGATCCATTAAACCTTTTAATTCCAGTTCTGAAGTCTCAGGTACAGCAAGGTTTCAGACTCTATTCTTCAAACCTTAGACCCCTAATTCTAGCCGAACCTAACCCTAGAACCCCATAACCAACCCATTTCCTTCAACCGTAGGTTATTCTGAACCATAATTGACTGCCGATTCTATTGAAGAGGATCTTGGAGTTAGCCTAAATCTAGGGCATTGACTTAGTCAGTCAAACCCGAGAATTTGGTTCACATCAGAAAGTGTATATTCTTCCTACAACAACGCAACAACAATAGCAACAATGCAACATCAACAATGAGCCTTTTCCAACTAAAAGGGGTCGGCTACCTGAATCCTTGCCTTTTCATGACTAAAGTGTTTATTCTTCCTATTCCTTAATATTTTTGTGCATTCAACCATAGCAATTAGGGTCTCTAACTTTTATGACTTATTCTTATGTATTATTATGTTCAAGTTACTTGATAGTTAGGTACTACTTGGAAGTTGTAATCCTTATTTGCTCAAGGTGAGTTTGTTCCTTGTAGTAGAAACTTCCAAGCTCTAAATTATGTTTTAATTGTCAATCAGTGTGTACTTGATGTATCCCGCCCCCAGCCAGCCCGAAAGAGCCTAGAAGGGGCCAAGTCCATCCAGAATAGGGCCCAAACCCCCGCCGGGGGGGGGAATCTGACCAAGGGGCAAAATGGTCATGTTCACCCCTTGGATCGAGTCTATGTTAGTAAGGTTGAGTTCAGAATAATTTCTGAATTATAAATCTGTTTTTATATTTTAATTTGGAGTCTTAGGTGTTGAGTTATGTTGGTATTTGGGTATTAATTAGATTAATTAGTAGGAGAGGATATGGTTCCTAAATTTTAGGAGTCTTATCTTGAAAGGAGTTTGTTTGAGTTAGGAGTCAGTTATAGAAAGTCTTATTTGGCAAGTATTAGGAGTCAATTATAGAAGGCTATAAATAGCCTAGTCTAAATGTAAATTTTCAGATATGATGATTGAATAAAGTTAGTTTGAAGAAAGACTTGGTAGGAGTTTTATTTGCTGCAGCCTGCAGCCAACGATTTAGATTTTGCCACGTGTACGAAGAACGAATCAAACGGCTGTGGTAGAAAATTAGGGAGTACATGTGTAAATATGAATTTCTTTTTTTTTACAATCAAAGGTTTATTATTTTACAAATTTACGAAATAAAACCCCTTAATCTACCCCGATTTCCCAAGCCCTAGTTGGCGACTAGGTTGTTTCCCATACCCTAGTAGGAGGACAACACATTTTCTTCAAGAATCGATGAATTCGGTGAGTTCCTCTAAATCATTGGTTATTCTGTTTGTGAGGAGTTATTTCCCATCATCAAAAGGAGAAACATAGAACTTCCCTCACAATATGCAAGCTATTCATATGAATAATCATCAAACTTACCAACTATTAAATCAGACAATGTTTCCAATTGAGTTAAAATTAAATTGATTAAAAGCTTAAAATCATTGCATTGCTCGCTACTTAGCCTAGTAAGATGGAAAGAGCAAATGCAGGTTTTGCAATAAAGCATTTCCGTTCACTTCTGTGCTATCAAATAAATTAGGAATATATATCTGAAGAAACTCCTCTCTTGTCTTCCTTGCTTGGGAAGGGGTAGGAAGGGTTAAGAGCTGAAAACTCGTGTTTGAAAAGGACAAGCATTAATGACAGTTGCCAAATATTTTTGCTTCTCTTTATAAACTTGCCAATCTCGATAGAATGTCAAAAAATCAAATTAGAGGAATTTAAATTTCTCTGTGGCAATGGCAGGCGAAGAAGAAGCCGTGACTCTCACAACTGGAAATGAAGAGAATAAGTTTCTTGCAAAGTGACAATGCATCGATAAATGTTTCTCTTTCTTGGAGATTAACATCGAAACATGGAAATCACTGAAGGAATTAGACCCTGAGAAACTGAAAACAGAGACCAAGAAATGGGTGAAAGCAGTTTTTCGTTATGCTTGCCAGGTTAGTGGTTGTCTTGGAGGTTCTCGTCGATGATCAGGTTCTCAATTCTTGTTCTTCTGTTTTTGGATCATGGATAATGATGAAGAGCTGCAAACTTTGATGTTTGATATTGCAGCTCTTCATCTAGTGCTTGCGAGATGAGGAATTAGGGTCAGGTAGAGTCAGGGGTTTCGTTTTGTAAATGTTTAAAATATAAAATCCTTGAATGTAAAATGAAAAAAAATGTATTTACAACTAAACCCCCTTCAGTTGATTTTACACTGTTTGATTTCTTTCTGAATATGTGGCTGAATCTAGATCGTTGGCTGCAGGCTGCAGGCTGCAGGCTGCAGCTCTGCAGCAAATAAAAATCCCTCGTGGAATCCTTGGGAGGGTGACCTACAGCTGGGTTTGAGCTGCTGTTTGCAACTTAAAGTTCCTTCGTCTTCTTTAAGCACTCAAGCATTTATTTCAGCATTCATGCAAACCAGCAATCAACTTTTGAAGCCTTCACCATCAAGTCCAGCAGCATCCTTCAAGTTTCCAATAGCCCAAGTAAGTTACAGCCCCTATCCTAAACCCTAGAAGCCATCCCCCATCTCCTTCTTCCCACGTTTTCAGATCCTTCCCCAGCTAAGATTCCCTCATTCCAGCCTCAAAACATCCCATTATACCGTCTTTAGGATCACCTAAGCCTGCTAAACAAAGATCTAATCTTACGCAAACCTGCCTTGGTTATTGACTTCTAAAAATTCTGCCCTTCATCTTCTATGTTGGGAAGTTGCAGAATTTTCGAAGTTGTTCAATCTGGAGTTTCTAAGTTCTTAGCCCTCTACATTGGTTCAGGTTGTTGGAAGTATCAATAGGAAACTGCTCTTGAACTTAATAGCAACCACCCCATTTCATCCCCAACCCAACTGAACCTTAGTCTTGACCTAGAATTCTAATTTAGAGTTCTGGATTTGAAGTTCTTCTAATTTAAAGTTCTTAAATTTCAGACCTGTTTTCAGCATTCCAGCAACCTTTTAGGCCCTTTAAAACCCTATCCAAAAACTCTTAAGAGCCTTAAACAGCTGCTGCAACCTTAATAGAAGATCCTGGATATCCAACCCTAACTGTGGTTGCGTCAGTAGTTTATTTGTCTGTAATGTCTCATATCATTCGGAGTTTCAAACTATGTTTTATTGCCGACTAAAGGTGCAAATTCAAATCACTAACTTGTGTGTGTGTTTTAAAATACTTTTTGAAGGCTTAAATATGTCTACTAATATTAGAACTAGCTTCCCTTAAAGCAGAACCAACCGCTTTGAGAACCAACCATGCCCATTTGACCACCCGTCCATAGTCAATCAGTGTGAATATTGGTGGATTTCTATTGTGCAACCAGCGGCTGATATGTAAGAATTAGAAATTAAGATGGGGGGGGGGGGGAACAAAAAGGAAAAAAGAATATTATAAAGCACCATCTCTTCAAATCTCAATGAGATCTTGAGATGACGGTTTCCTAACCCTGGTCCATAGTCAATTAGTGTGAATATTGGTGGATTTCTATTGTTGACAACCAGGACTTATGGATTTTTTATTCTGATATGTAAGAATTACAAATTAAGATCGTGATATTTTTTTTTCTGTCTCACTTACGTTGGCAACATTGATAATTGTTTTTTCATCACTGTCAAACATATCTCATGATGAATGATACTTCACTGTGAACATCTTTCTTTTTCAGTCTGTATATCATCCGAGGTTCTTCACTTTCTGCTGCAATTTCCGTTGTTTCACTTTTCTTTTTGTTTTAATGAATGATGCTGTTATAGGTGCTGTTATAAGAGTAAGCAGTTTGTTGGTTGGAGACCACTTGGTGTCACAATGGTACGTTATTAGTGGGTCAGATGTCCCAAAAGGGCCAGTGCAGCTATGGACTGTTTAAGGGCCATTACTCAATATGAAGGTGAGTTCTTCAGAAGTTCTTAAGAATCAGAGAATTATATCAATCTTTTACAGTTGTAAATATTGGTGAAACAGAAATTGTGATTCTCTTTTAAAATATATAGTACTCATGCTATGGTAACTTTAGTAAATTTGGTGATACATTTTTCAAATCTTTTTACTCCAGTTTTTGAAAAATTGCAAAGTTTTTCGCTAAGTGAGCATCCTTGGAGGGAACCTTGTGGTGTATAATGGGGGAATTATTCCAAATCATTTGGGGAGCTGATTGGACCAATCGGTCCTTAAACTGGTATAGCTATTGTATGTGTTACATTTTTTTGGTCCCTATGGCTTTAAAACAATCATCAGGCGGCATAGTTTGAGAACTTGGTTTTCGGTGGCTGACTTGGTGGTCAAAAAAACTTGTTGGACCGATATCTTAGAGATTTCATGTAGTTGGTGCACTTTTTTGGCTGAAATCAAAGCCAGGCTGCTTTGGTTGGGAAGCATTAAACTACAGTAAAATTCTGAGGTATACTGAAATCTAACTGAGATACCAAATTGGAATCTCAAAAATTGAGATATTACTGATAATTATGTGATTGGGGTAAAGGGCCCTTCAGACAAATGGGTAAATTAATTTAGAAGGGAAGGGCAAACCTGGAATTTCAGAATTAAATGGGATAAATCAAACCAAATTCAGAAGAAGAGGTCTGAGTAGTTATTCAAGAAAGTGTCACCATGTGCAATTTCGGAAAGTTAGTATCTGTCCTCTTGACAAGACAGTTACAGTGTTGGGAACAATTTTGTTCAAGTGGATTATCTCACTTCTATGGGTCTGACACTTTTGGGTGATGATTATTAAACTTGATAATGTCCAAAATACTGGCAGAAAAATAAATTTTAGTTGCTGAAACTCATTCTAGTGGAACCAATGAAACCCGAACGGATTGCTGGTCTGTGTTACTGTAGAATTGGCTTATTGGTAGCAAATTCCAGGCTTTGCCTGAGGAAGAAAAGATTATTGCCCATATTTCATCCTTAGCATATCATGCCCTTGGCTCCTGCAGTAGCTTTCAACAGAGTAAACCAGAAAGCTTTTATTCCAACAGTAAAGAAAGGAATCCAAAAGGGTGAACGGAAATATACTGAAGAAGGAGAAGGAGAAGAAGAATAAAGAACCAAGAAGGAAAGAGGATGAAGGACAGATAGACCTGAGATTAAGAAAAGGCCAGAAGAGGGTAAAACCTCTACTTGTCTCAGGTAACTGGCCATGCAGGCAACTACTCAATATATATATATATATAATTTAAATGAAAACAAGATTTCTCAAAGAAGGTGGATTGTCTTTTGAGATACAGTAGTTAATAAAGGATTCAATATAAAATTTGAGCATGTTAAAGGTATTGACAATTTTATTGCAGATTATTTATCCAGAATAACATGTTTTCAAAATATTGCAGTTGAGGAGCAGGTTTCATTATATGATCCTGACTATCACTTTGATTGTGATTCAAATGGCTGATCCAGCTCAGAACAAAGATTCGTCTCCAAAGACGAAAGAAAAGCTGTTTGAAGAAGCAATAAAAGATACAGTGGGACAAACCACTAAAGATAAAAAGGTTGTAAAGATTAGTTCTCCTAACCTAAAGGAGAAACATGTTCCAAGATGTAGATTTTGTCAGAACTATCTGTTTACCATTGACCCTAGTTTCTAATTCAAGAATTTACCTGAAGTTGGTCAAGAAGATAAAGTTGTTTTGGATAATCTCTGGGTATCACACCATCAGGTGATCCAAAACCCAGCTGATAAAAACAAAAGAGATTATTTTGCTACGGCAATGAATAGCTTATGTTATCAGATGAATATGTCTCAATCCAGATCATTCTCAAGATACCGCTATTGTGCGGTTATAAAGGGGAAATTACCTGGTGTTTATACATCATGGTCAAATGTTGCTATGCGTATTAAAGATTTTAAAAATCCTTTATACCAAGGATTTACAGATTTGGGACAGGCTTTTGACTGTGCCCGAAGAACAGTTGGAATTAATTTCTACAAAGATTGAAAAATCAGATCAAAAAGATTTTAAGGGAGCACTTGTCGATTCATCGTCTGTTACAAAAATGGAGATGCAAGACTTAGTCCAAAGTCTCTCCACAAGCAGATCACATTTTCCAGATTGGTTGAAGAGGTTAATTCCTCCAGGATCAAGATATCCCAACTTGAGAGAGAAAAACATGATGCTTTGACATGTCTCCTCAAAGCTAAAGATTTACTTCAGGTGAATGAAGCTTAGATCCACAAAGCTTTCAAAGAAAAGAATCACAAAGCCCAAGATCCAGCCCAACAATTTGTCCAGGCTCAGCTACAAGGTTATTCAAAGATGGAAGCATATGTGAAATCGATTGATACTATGCTCGAAGATATGAAGAAGATGATGGTGGAAGGTGGTGGACCCTCTACTGACTAATGAATGCCATACAGTTTCAAGTGAGATTGGAGCATCCTAGAAGAAAGCCTCCAAAATCAAAGCTAAGGAAAGTAGTACATCCACTTAATACATCCACTTAAAAGATACTTGGCAAAAACTAGGAAGAAGATAAACAATAAATTTGTTGCCCGAGAAAGATTTGGAAGCACTTCTCTTCTCTCAGAAGTCGGTGAAGATGCTACACAAAGATTGGCCTCTTTTTTGAAGAAGATGATGTCACCAGATATTTCAGGGAATAATTTCCAAGACAATGTCGTTGCATACTGTATACTGGATGATGTGACTTGATCCTTATCACTAAGAATTAGATAAGATCTCTCGATGCACCCTTGGTGTGTCACCTTTGTGATGGCGACATAAAGGAAACAAGATTTAGGCAGGAGTCTGTTAGCCACAGAATGTAAATTTGAATTTAGCTTTAATTTGCATCTGTATTTAAGCTTGCTTTTGCTCGTCTATATAAACGAGCCTTTGTTTGTGTTATAGATAGAATGACCGAATGCAATAAAATTTCTTTACAAGAAAAATCTCCTGATGTTTCTTCTTATTGATCTCTAAATCCTGAAGCGCACCAATGCAAGATAAGGAGAACACTCTCGTCCTCCACTGTGAGTTTCTTCATTTGAGCTTTAGGGATGGGCCTGGAGTAAAATATCAAGTATGAAATTTTTTATTTTTTTCTTTCTTTCAGATTGGATAACCATAAATCATGCCTACAATCGTGCCTTTGCTGTTGGTGACGGCTAGTGTTATAAAATAATCTTTGATGAGTAATTTAGAAATAAGCCCCTCTGAAGCATGGCCCGTGAAATAGTTGGTGATGCCTTACATAGCTCCATGTGGAGGTGATGTTCTTTGTGAAAGCAAACGATAATATAATCCCAGAAAGTATTAGGATTGTATGATATGTTCACGATTCCGTGAAATAGTCATCGAATCTCACACTGTCATATAATCATAATATGAGTATGATGTATGAGTAAAGTTAAAGAGTCTTATCATCAGACTGAGATGGAGTGGCTGTGACTATTAACGGTTGGGTAAAGGCCTCGTAAGACTCTTTGCTGAGAACGGCATTAAGTATAAGCCCCTGCATAAAAGAGATGAGGTGCCAAAGAACTCAGTCATAAAATGCCTATCTCAGAAAGGTGAGATAAGGGTTCGCAAAGAACTGGACTACTCCTTGAAAATGAATATTCAAGTAGTCCAGTTCTTTGCAGAACCTTGTCTCACCTTTCTGAGATAGGCATTTTATGACTGAGTTCTTTGGCACCTCATAATGTAATCGTATTTGAAAGATCAAAACAGAGCCAAAAGGACCTTTCACGGGAGACAATGCAAACTGATGGACTAAGGTAGATAAAATCAGATATAATGGAAGGCTGAAAACCGAAGTGGAGAACAAGGATATTGGTTTAAGAACAAGGACAACTAGGTCTTCAAAACAGCAGATGCTATAAAGAAGAATGGATGGAACAATATAAGAGAATTAAGAGAACAATAAGGACAACAAGAACACCGGGCTCACACCGAAGGTGGATCGATTGGATCGAACACCAACCTACCGATCAAACACAAGGGTTCTCCAAAGAGGAGGAATGCAGCAAGCAATTTGATTTCAATTCAAAGTTGTTTTTCACCACTACATAAGTCTCTTTATATAGCATTCTAAAGAGACATAAATATTAATGGCAACACCAACCACAGCAACACCACCACCTATTAATGACTCAACACACCTAACCGACAAAGGAGAACTCTTTGACAAGAGCTCTTATTTTCAAACAAAGCCCCTTTATTGACTTCAAGAACTAGACTTGGCAGGTCAGACTATGAAGTTCAACATATGTGGGCTAACTTTAACCCACTAAACGCCCAGCCCAAAAAGCCATGGGCTGGTTCAGGTGACAACTTTAGGCCTTTGATGGGCCTAATCCAATGGGCTTCTTCTTTCGTAAATATGTCTTCAATTCTGCATCACCTCACCTCTTTTATGTAGGGCTTATCATTCTGTCTATAACACTAACAAAGGCTCGTTTATATAGACGAGCAAAAGCAAGCTTAAATACAGATGCAAATTTACATCCTGTGGTTAACAGGCTCCTGCCTAAATCTCGTTTCCTTTATGTCGCCATCACAAAGGTGACACGCCAAGGGCGCATCGAGAGATCTTATTTAATCCTTAGTGATAGGATCAGGTCACATCATTCTAGTATACAGTATGCACCGACATGGTCCTGGAACTTATTCCCTGAAATATCTGGTGATGTCATTTTCTTCTAGAAGAGAGACCAATCTTTGTGTAGCATCTTCACCGACTTCTGAGAGAAGAGAAGTGCTTCCACATCCTTTCTCGGGCAGCAAATTTAATGTTTATCTTCTTCTTAGTTTTTGCCAAGTATCTTTTAAGTGGATGTACTACTTTCTTTAGCTTTGATTTTGGAGGCTTTCTTCTAGGATGCTCCAATCTCACTTGAAACTGTATGGCATTCATTAGTCAGTACAAGGTAGAAAATTCGATCGAAATGAATATTTCGACCTTGGAAAAGGTCGAAATTTCGAGGTTTCGGTCGAAATTTCAACCGAAACTGGATATTTTTTTCCTGATTCTTGAAAACTCAATTTCGAGCCTCAAATGCACTCAAATTGATTTGGATTTTTGCATACTAGCTATTTCAAGCATAATAAACACTATAAAACTACTAGTTTACTAAAAAACTACTGAAAATGTAACATCCAACATTCCACGTATATAGTACATGAATCAAAGAAGAAGCTGGAATGTTATTACTTACAAGTCTATTCTATTCAAGCCTCAAGGTCTCCCTCTTCCGTCTGCACCCTATACAAATGACAATATAACTCCCATGATGTTTGCCCCCGCCCCATATAGTTTTGGACATAGTCAAGAACTGCACCTCTGTATGTGGCCTCATCCACATGCATAAGATTCCCTAACGGTGGGAAGTTGTGAATCTCCAAAGGAACTGGTGGTGGTGGGCCTTGTGGCTGTGGAATAGTGTGGAAGATCTGCTCAACAAATAAAAGAGCACCCTGCCCCTGGTTCTCAGGAGAAGGATAAGGATACTGATACGGTCACAGTGGCTGACTTTGATAATCGACAGCGGGAGGGACACCATAAGCTCCATAGGCCGCTCCATAACCATAAGGCTCCAGTCGTGGCTGACTGGCCTGACCCACGAATACGATAGCCGGAGGGGACACCATATGGTCCATATGGACCATAACCATAGGTCGACTCGGTAGAACCAATACTCTCCACAGCAGTATCATATGAGGACTCTGCAGGCCTATGCCATCCGGATCCTCTGGAGGTGGAGGAGTCTCTAGCATCATCAATGCTCATCGATCTCATAGATCCCACCAAGCTCTCGGCATCGGATGGACGGTAGGGCCCATATGATGGCGTATCCTTTGTGCTCCAGCCGTGCTGTCTCCCCTTCCCCTTCCTCGAATATGTAGAGGAAACATTTTTGCCTCGAGATGTAGCTCCAGTATGGTCTGAATCCTGTGTCGCGTGGGTGAACTGACTCTCTCCTGTGAATCTCGGTGGTCGTCTTCCCCCCTTTGACTCTCACGTACTGTTGGTGGTGGTGGTGGTGGTCTGTCCCTAGGATCAAGCTGAATCTTGATCATGAGGTCCCACACCCTCCTCATCCCCTCCATCATCACTGTCATTGCAATCGTCATCATCACCACCATCGTCGTCATCGCCGGAGGCTTGAGTCACCTCATCCTCAGTGTCGGACCAGAAAATCAAATCCTCACACTGGGTGGATGCACTAGGGTGTGGCACGAAGGGACGGGCGGGCTCTGTATGTGGCCTCCCCTCCTGAAGACCCCCACATCAGCCCCCATCTCCTCTGCAATCTGACTATTGGGAAGACCTCCATCCTCATCCAGCAATCCGTCTCCACTATCCCTGATCCAGTCAACTACTGGGTTATCATCATCATCCATCTCAAATATGTCGGCCAACTCGATATTGGTGCTCTCTCTATCCATCCCCTGTCTAATATGATCCTCTCTCAGTCTCATATTATAGTGTAGGTAGACAAGGTCCTCTAGACGCTTCGCACCCAATCAGTTGCGTCTCTTCGAGTGAATGAGGCTGAAGGTGCTCCAATTTCGCTCACAACCAGTGGCATAACATGTTTGGGAGAGCACTTTGCTTGCAATCCTACTCAAGTTGTGTGAATCACGTCCAAATTGCAACCACCACTCAGCTGCAACAAACATAGACTCAAAGTCATTTTAATACTTAAATAACTAAATTAAAGATAGAATATAATAATTAAATGTATAATGAAATAAATGAATGAACTTACCCGCAGGGGCGGTTTCCCGTCCCGATACGGCCACAGCACGACCGAAGCTCCTAGTGGCATCCCTAAAAGCCTTTATCTAATATATAAAGAGAAAAAACAATAACTAGTTAGTAGTTACTAGGTTAATGACTTAGTATAAAACTACGAATTGTGAATATCAAATGATTCTAATCACTATCTCACATCCATAAGGATGACTGCTTGTTTAGTTGTATTCGGTTTGAACTTCTCCACTACAGTTTGGACAGCATCCATCAAATCTTACCTCATCCCAAGATTGTCCTTGTAATGGTAGTTGGGATTTAAATAGTATGCTGTGTAAGAAAAAGTATGTCATAAAAGGGAATAGTTAATGCTTAATAGTGTGATAACATAATGAAAATTAAATTAAATACTAGACTTAACAACTCACCAGCCTTATGCAGTGGATGCTGCAACATAGACTCCCATCTACTGTTGATGATTTGAAGGACTTTCTTGTTGCCGCGTGGGTGGACCTGAGCAACTTGCTGCTTTATCCTATCTATTGCAGCAAATATGTGTGCTAGAGTAGGTTTTCTTTGCTGATCTACCATCCTCAACACATTCACCACAGTCTCAAGCATCTTCACCACTATCCTCACATTGTGCCAGAAACTCTCATCAAGGATAGTCAACTGAGCTCTCCTTCCTCCCACTGATGAAGAACCCTCCCAGTTAAACCACTCCTCTGATGCAAACATACTCCTAAGGCCAGTCTTCCTACTCTCAAAGCTCTGCAGTGCTATTTAATTAGTAGCAAATTTGGTTATGCCTGGCCTCACTAACTCACCCTGACACTTGTCCCTCATCATCCTTAATGCATAGGTGTGGTTATATATGAAGGTGCTAACATGTCGAGCTTGGTCCACCGTATTCTTCACAAGCTTGACCTTTCCAATCTCCTTCAACATTAAGTCAATGCAGTGAGCAGCACAAGGAGTCCAAAAGAGCCTATATCTGTCCATCCATCAAAGCATCAAGCCATCAATACAAAGTTATAAAGTGTACATGTATATGTGTAATGTAAATATATGTATTTACAAATGAAAATTAATACTATATGTTTAGACTTTAGATACCTGGAGTTCTCCTGCATCTTCAACCCAGCTTTCTTGTAGTTGGAGCCATTATCAGTCACAATTTGAACTACATTTTCCACTCCAATCTCCTTCACCACTTGCTTTAGTAATTTGTAAATGTATTTTGCATCCTTCTTCTCACCGGATGCATCTACTGACTTGAGGAACACTGTCCTCCCATTACAATTCAACATGAAATTGATGATGGACTGTCTAGTGGGACCAGTCCAACCATCAACCATCAGAGTCACTCCATAATGATTCCACATGGGCTTTAATCCCTTAATGTACTCATTTATGTCCTCTTTATGCTGAGGCAAATACACATTATATATCTCATATGGAGTGGGGCCCTGTACACCACTCCTACCCCTGCCTATCTGCTCAATCACAATCTCTATAGTAGGGCCCCTGGGCTGTATGTGCTGGAACACTATGGTAATGCGCCCATTTGGAGAAAGCCATCCCCATTTCTCCTTCACACTCCCCCATAAGTGCTTCAACTTTCTCTGTTTATGCTCAGGCCTTGCAAATAGGGCCAGATCATTGCGAAGAATCTTAAGATCCGGATCTGTAGGATGTGCTGAGGAAGCTTGACCCCTTGTAGGGGCCCGTGGGATAGGAGCCTCCTGCCTCACACTCGAGACCTCCTCATAGGGACTTGGGAGCCACCTATGCCTCCCATACCCTCGGCTCTCTGAGAGGACCCACAACCCGACACCCCCCTTGTTTGCCTCCCGATGTCATCAATCCTCTGTTGTTCCCTACTCATCATCATCGCCCTCCTCAGCTGATCGGCCTTTGGATCAGGGTCACTGTCTCCTGGCTCATCCCTACCATAACCCTCAGGATCTGGAAGGTCATCTAAGCAGGCATCCTCGAACTCATCCCTCTGTGTTGTCTTCTCTTTCCTCTTTTGCTTTGTACCACTAATATATGAGGCCATTGCCTTCTTGACCTTTACATGCACCTTTGGGCACCCTGTTACATCCTTGTTGCCACCAGCTAGATGCACCTTCAATCTAGTGGCCCCACCTCCTCCTATTTTTTTCTTACAGTAATTACACTCGCTCTTCCTCTTATCAGTTGTCAGTGGCCTCCCATGATCCCAAGCTATGTCTGACATATTTAAAATAGAGTGCCTGATACAAGAAACACACACTAAGTATCTTGTAAAGTTCCACAATATGCTCCAAAAATGACATACATGCTTCTAATAATAACCTCCTATTTATAAATATAAAAAAAATGTATAACTATATAAGTATTTTTTAATATATAAATAATTTTGAAATATATAAAATACACATTTAGCTATCTTAAAAATATCCACAACATGCTCAAAAAATTGCATACATGCTTCCACTAATACTCTCCTATTTTTAAATTTAAAACAGAAATTAATTATTTTTTTAAATATTTAAATATATATTTTTAATTATTTAAATATATATTAAAAACAGTAAAATTACAAAATTAACAGAAAAAAAATTAATTCAACACCAGCACAACAATATGGTGTCTCAACTCTCACATACATTCATTTGAAGCTTATACATGTACTATACATAAACATTTTTAATAATATGCATAATTTAGTAAATAATTTTTAATAACAGAAAAATAAAAAAATAGTAGGAAGAATAAAAAAATAATTTTGACACTACAAATTCATAGATCATCACTCTAAAGTAAACATATATAAATTTGGAAGCAATTTAACATGATTTAAGGCACAAATGAAACAAAAAAAAAAAAAAAAATGAGGAAGTTGGTTATTCACCTTGCAAGATTTGAGAAAATGCACAAATGGAGGAGCAAATCAAATGTTTGAAGGAAATGGAATACAAGAAATTAGGTGTAGAATGGGATGAAAGCAAGAGAAATCAGCAAAAATTGCAAAATGAGGTCGAAATAGCTCTGGCGATATGGCTCGAAATGTCGAAATAACGTCGAAATGGCGAAACTGGGTTGATTTTGGGTATTTTATAAGTTGCGCAAGTGTCTTTTCGGCCCGATATGGATACATTTCGTGCCTACTACTATATTTCGTTTCGAGTTGGATTTTTGCAGGCATTTCGATCGAAATTTCGACCATTTCGATCGAATTTTCTTCCATGAGTCAGGAGAGGGTCCACCACCTTCCGCCATCATCTTCTTTATATCTTCGAGCATAGTATCAATCGATTTCACATATGCTTCCATCTTTGAATAACCTTGTAGTTGAGCCTGGACAAATTGCTGGGCTGGATCTTGGGCTTTGCGATTCTTTTCTTCGAAAGCGTTGTGGATCTGAGCTTCATTCATCTGAAGTAAATCTTTAGCTTTGAGGAGACATGTCAAAGCATCATGTTTTTATCTCTTAAGTTGGGATATCTTAATTCTGGAGGAATTAACCTCTTCGACCAATCTGGAAAATGTGATATGCTTGTGGAGAGACTTTGGACTAAGTCTTGCATCTCCATTTTTGTAACAGATGATGAATTGACAAGTGCTCTCTTAAAATCTTTTTGATCTGATTTTTCAATCTTTGTAGAAATTAATTCCAACTGTTCTTCGGGCATAGTCAAAAGCTTGTGTCAAATCTGTAAATCCTTGGTATAAAGGATTTTTAAAATCTTTAATACGTATAGCAACATCTGACCATGATGTATAAACACCAGGTAATTTCCCCTTTATAACCGCACAATAGTGGTATCTTGAGGATGATCTGGATTGAGACATATTCATCTGATAACATAAGCTATTCATTGCCGTAGCAAAATAATCTCTTTTGTTTTTATCAGCTGGGTTTTGGATCACCTGATGGTGTGATACCTAGAGATAATCCAAAACAACTTTATCTTCTTGACCAACTTCAAGTAAATTCTTGAATTGGAATCTAGGGTCAATGGTAAACAGATAGTTCTGACAAAATCTACATCTTCTTGGAACATGTTTCTCCTTTAGGTTAGGAGAACTAATCTTTACAACCTTTTTATCTTTAGTGGTTTGTCCCACTGTATCTTTTATTGCTTCTTCAAGCAGCTTTTCTTTCGTCTTTGGAGACAAATCTTTGTTCTGAGCTGGATCAGCCATCTGAATCATAATCAAAGTGATAGTTAGGATCATATAATGAAACCTGCTCCTCAGCTGTAATATTTTGAAAACATGTTATTCTAGATAAATAATCTGCGATAAAATTGTCAGTACCTTTAACATGCTCAAATTTTATATTGAATCCTTTATTAACTATTGTATCTCGAAAGACAAGCCACCTTCTTTGAGAAATCTTGTTTTCATTTAAATTTTTATAGAATTTAACTATGGCTTTGCAATCAGTGCGAACTAAAAACTCCTTATTCTATAAAAAGAACTTAAAGGCTTCAAGTCCTTTAATTACTGATTCTACTTTGAAGTCTATTGCAGCAAGGGTTTTGTTTTTATGTAATCCTGACGCATATCTACATAGAACTTCAGTATTCTTGGTAGAATACTTATTAGGTCTAATTTTGAGAATTGCTCCCCATCCATATTGAGATCCGTCAGTTTCAACAATATGAAACAATCTTCTTTAGGATATCTTATAGGTTGTACTTTAGAAATCAGTTCTTTTATCCTTTTAACTAAGGCAATATCTTGTTGGTTAAATTTTTTTTCTCCTTTTTGCGAGGTTTTCGCATAGAGTGGTCCAAACATTTTTCCAAGATCTCTTATAAAATCTCTGGCTTGGTTAACTAATCCAATAAAGGATCTTATTTAGGTAACTCCTTCAAGTTTATCTAGAAATTAAAGGGCTTTTCTAGCAATGTGGTCTTGTAAAGATACGAGTTCTTTACCTAAATTTAAGCCTAGGAATTTGATCTCATCTTTCCCTATTTCCATTTTCTTTTTGGAAATAACTAAGCCGTGGTCTTTAAATAATCTAAATACCACCAACAAATGTTGAAAGTGATCTTTCTCATTCTGGGAATATACCAGAATGTCATCTATGTAAACGACTACAAATTTCCTATATGGTAGGAAAATCTGGTCCATTCTACGCTGAAATACCGAAGGGGCATTTTTTAGGCCAAATGGCATAACTAGCCACTCATAATGTCCTCTACTTGTAACAAAGGCTGTCCATGGAATAGAATCTTTATGTACCATAATCTGATGAAAATCTGACTTTAAGTCAAATTTACTAAAAATTTTAGCTTTATCAATATGAGCTATAAGAAAATCTCTTCTAGGAATACTATAAGCATCATCAACGGTGTTGTCATTAAGACGCTTATAATTTATTTCCATTTTGCTTTTACATATTTTCTTTTCAGATTCTTTGTTGACAATAAAAGCAACTGATCTATGGGGACTATCAGAATTTCTGATTAATCCAAGCTTTAAGAGTTCGTTAATATGTAAATCAAACTCTTCATCATCTTTAGTGTTATATTTAGGAATGCCTGTAACAATCCTAATATCTGGGTTTTTCATTTCAAGTTTAATATAAGGCCTATCTTTATCCCAATGTTGAATGTTCAAGGGGATTTATATCTTGAATAACCTTAGCCTTTTCGAGTTTCTTTACAATCTGTTTTATCTGGTTATCAATTGAAATATTTAGTCTTCCGAATCAAGCTGGTAACCAGATTCATTTTCATATTCCTCAAAATCTAAGATTTGTTGTCTGAGGTAATTTTTAGAGACTTTATCTTTGGAACATTTCAAAATTTTACAAGATCCAGGGATCTTGCATTTACAATCTTTTGGCAAAACTTTTGGGGTATTTTATACATATATATAAAAAAGAAAATCTATCTTCAATCTCTGATGTTGATAATTACATGCAAGCACATACAGCTTCTCCTTGACTGGAAGACTCCAACAAAGTGAACTTCCCCAATACAACAAGGACTAAGCCTTATCTCAACCTAATGGGGTCACCTATATGGATCCAAGTAGAGATGGACAAAAAAATATAAAATAAATAAAGGGAAATAAAGCAAGTGGTAAACAACATTGAAAGAATTTTAGAGCGCCAATCCCTTTTAGCCTTGACCAAGTCACCGAAGAATTAAAATATGGTGGATGAAGTGGAGAGGAGCGTCTAGGGTCTTATGCAGTTGATGTATTCTTTCAAAGCTTAAAGAAAAATTCTGTAGGACTGTTGTTCGACTAGATATGATGTATGGTGCAGAGTGTTGGGTTGTTAAAAAGAATCAGATAGATAAACATAGTGTAGTAGATATGAAGATGCTACGATTGATGTGATACAAACCCTGTTAAAGAATAAGAGACCTAATGACCGATAAGAGATTCAAGACCGTTCTTCAAAAGGATTTGGATGTCGTCCCAATACTTATAATGAAGCAAGAACCTTGGTATTTGAAGATGTCACAATTTGTTTTGGAACTGCTATGTCTCAATTTGAATGCCACGGAAATTCGATAAGTTTAATAATTTTGGTCAAGAACCAAAGAGAATATAAACTCTCAAATTTGTGTTAAAAACTGTTGTGTCCTTCGTGTTCCAATTACATTGTATAGGTTGATAACTAGAAAAAAAGGAAAGAAGATCTTCCAAAGAAAAGAAAGCATGATCTTCAAGAGAAAGGAAAGTAGAAATTATATAAAGGGAAATACCAAACACCAAACACCAAACAAAGGAAGAGACAAAAAACAATCAATTGCCATATTTTGGGAAGTCAACCACAACTAGTATATCCTTCCACTATTCATGCCATCCTTGACCAAAAAGAAAAGGTAAGTTTCCAATCATGTTCTCCAATTTATGTTATTGTCCAAAAAATCTTGATATGAATATATCTGACAATTTATTGCTCTCTCTAATCAAGGAAAGTGATTGCTGTCTTTTTCATGCCAATTATTGCAACAATCCATTTTGGATATCATTCCAAATGACTCCAAGGTTTGAATTATGGAATTCCATCTTTGATAAACTTGGTCAACACCTTCAATGGGCCTCCATGATTTGGCTTGAGCCTAGGTAGCTTGAATCAGTCCATTAAGCGCTTCTTTGAATTTCTTAGACTGACCTTTTGTAACTGGCCCAAGTGCCCAACTAGCACTTGAATTGGATCCTTTAACATTGCGTCATGATTTTCATCATTCCTCTCCTCTTGAAAAGGATTTATCCTCAAATCATCACCTACATCAAACGGACTTAGATTAGTAACATTAAAAGTAGCACTAACATTGTACTCACCAGGCAAATCGAGCTTATATGCATTGTCATTGATCCGCTCGAGGACTTGAAAAGGTCCATCCCTTCTTGGTAGCAGCTTGGAACTTCTTTTTGCTGGAAACCGCTCCTTTCTCATGTGCAACCAAATCCAATCCCCGGGTTAACTTCATGTTGAGTTTTGCCTTCTCATGGATTTGTTTAACAAATTCAGCTATTTACTTTCCTTTAAAATTAACATGCTCAGAAATAGGTAGTGGAGATAAATCCAATGGAGTCAAAGGATTAAATCCATAAACAATTTCAAGTGGTGAGAACTTAGTAGCAGAATGAATAGCACAATTATAAGCAAACTCAACATGTGGCAAACAATCCTCACATGTTTTGATGTCCTTTGTAATTATAGCCCTCAACAAAATAGTCAAAGTCCTATTTACTACTTCTGTTTGACCATCAGATTGTGGATGATAAGTAGTAGAATACAATAACTTAGTTCTTAAGTTACACTACAAGGCCTTCCAAAAGTAACTCAAGAACTTAGCATCTTTATCTGAGACAATTGTCCTAGCATTCCATGTAATCTCACAATCTCCCTAAAAAACAAATCAGCAACATGTGAAGCATCATCTGTTTTGTGACATGGAATAAAATGTGTCATTTTGAAGAATCTATCCACCATCACAAATATTGAATCTCTACCCCGTTTAGACCTAGGCAATCCTAACTCAAAATCCATTGAAATATCAATCTAGTTGGGCACGTTAGAAGAGGCAGGGCTAAGAAATTCAAAGAAGTGCTTAATGGACTCATTCAAGCTACTTGGGCTCAAACCAACTCATGGAGGCCCATTGAAGGTGTTGATAAAGTTTATCAAAGATGAAATTCCATAATTCAAACCTTAGAATAATTTGGAATGATATCCAAAATGGATTGTTGCAATAATTGGCATGAGAAAGGCACCAGTCACTTTCCTTGATTAGAAAGCAATAAATTGCTAGATATACTCATATCAATATTTTTTGGGCAATAACATATATTGGAGAGCATGATTGGAAACTTATCTTTTCTTTTTGGTCAAGGATGGTGTGAATAATGGAAGGATATATTGGCTGTGGTTGACTTCCCAAAATTTGACAATTGATTGTTGTTTATCTATTCCTTTGTTTGGTATTTCTCTTTATGTAATTTCTACTTTCCTTTCTCTGGAAGATCATGTTTTCTTTTCTTTGGAAGGTCTTCTTTCCTTTTTTTTTTCCCCGGCTATCAACATATATAATGTAATTGGAATTTTCAAGGACACAAAGATTTTAATACAAATTTGAGATTTTATATTCTCTTTGGTTCTTGACCAAACTTATTGAACTTATTGGATTTTCGTGGCGTTTGAATAAAAACTTATCAATCCGCAGTTCCACAACTGATTGTGGCGTCTTCACATACTAAGTTTTTTGCTTCATTATAAGCAATGGGTCAAGGTCTTGCATCAAATCCTTTTGAAGAACGGTCTTCAATCCCTTATTGATCTTTGGGTCTCTTATTCTTTAATGGGGTTTGCATTAGGATGAGTGGCAAAACTAGGAAGGATAAGATAAAGAATTATTATATTAGAGTTGGTTTGAGAGTTGCTTTCGATAAGTGATTAGTTATGAGAAAGTCATTTGAGGATGGCATGACCATGTTCAACGAAGGTGTATAAATGCCCCCGTACAAGGAAGTGATATAATCCAGATTGAAGGAACTAGAAGAGCTAGGGCAAACCTAAGATAACCCTTTAGAGAGGCGGTGAGAAATGATACACATAACTTAGGTCTTGTATCTAGCATGACCTCAAACAAAACTAATTGGAGGGCAAGAACCATCTAGCCAACCGCATTTAGTTGGGATAAGGCTTATTGTTCTTGTTGCAAGTCACTGATTTTCGAACATATATACGAAGAATTTCAATGTCCAAAGTAAAAGAAGCTCTAAGAAGGATGAAAATAAGCAAGACACAAGGTCTTGATGAAATCCCAATAGAAGTATCTTAGGAACCTACGGGTTTACTTGGTTGACTAAGTTGTTTAATAAGATTATTAGCACAAGAAAATGCTAGATGAATGGAGGAAGCATCGTGGTTCCTCCAAAAATAAATGAGATATTCAAAGCTTTAATAACTATAGAGGCATTAAACTAATGATCCATACTATGAAATTATGGGAGAGAGCAATTGAAACCCGTCTAAGACAATTTACCACAATCATGGAAAACCAATTTGACTTTATGTTGGAAAGATCCACAATGGAAGCTACTTACCTTATTAGGAGACTTATGGAAAGGTATAGAGAGTGTAGGAAGGACTTTCATATGGTATTTATTGACTTAGAAAAAGCTTATGATAAAGTTCTTAGAGCGTTAATTTGGCGAGTACTAAAGAAAGCAAGTGTTGCAAGTAAATATGTGGATATAGTGTTTTTTTTTTTTGGGTGAAATATGTGGACATAGTTAATGATATGTATAATGGTTCACTAATAAGTGTAAGAATAATAGGGGACAAAGTAATGAATTCCTAATTATAGTTGGGCTACATCAAATGATTAGTTTTAAGCCCATGTTTATTTGCACTTATAATGGATGAATTAACCAAAGACATTCAAGATGAGAGTCCTTGGTGTATGCTTTTTACTGATGATATCATTTTGATAAATGAGACTCAAGTAAGGATTAATACTAAGCTAAAATAATGTAGAGCAACTTTGGAATCAAAATACTGAAAACTAAGTAGAACAAAGACATAATATCTAGTTTGTAACTTTGGTCTTGATCGGGTGGACAATGAGGTGGTGAACTTGATGATAAGGAGATCTCTCAAAGTGATTGTTTTGGGTACCTTGGTTCAATCATAAATAAATAAGGTGATATAGAGGATGATGTTTTCCAAAGAATTAAAATAGGGTGAAGCGGAGAGGCGCATTTGGGGTCTTGTGTGATCGACGTATTCCTTTAAAGCTCAAAGGAAAATTCTATGGGACTGTCGTTTGACCAGCTATGATATATGGTGCATAGTTGGGCTGTTAAAAGAATCATATAAATAAACTCAATGTAGCAAAAATGAATATGCTAAGATGGATGAGTGGCAAAACTAGGAAATATAGGGTAAGGAATGATCATTTTAGAGTTGGTTGAGGAGTAACTCCAATAAGTGATAAGCTATGAGAAAGTCTGTTTGAGGTGGCACAACCACATTCAACGGAGGCTTGTAAATGCCACTGTAAGGAGAAGTGATATAATCTAGATTGAAGGAATTAGAAGAGCTAGAGGGAAGACCTAAGATAACCTTAAGAGAAGTGGTGAGAAAGGATATGCATGGCTTAGGCCTTGTATCTGGTATGACCTCAAACAGAGCTGATTGGAAGGCAAGAAACCGTGTAGCCGACCCCATTTAGTTGGGACAAGGCTTGATGATGATGAAGATGAATCCTTTTCAGCTTGGATCCATTAAAAAAAAAGTTTTAGCTACATACTGCTAAACCGCCCAACATTTTACTCTAGGCCTGAAAAATGATTGTAATACGATGGCGGCATTGCAACATCTTGATCCAATTAAATGGGGTTGACCACTTGGATCTTTTCTCTTCAGTCAGTTCTATTTGAAGTCATAACATGCACAAGGCCTAAGCCAAGCATCTTTTTCTTCACCACTTCTTCTATGGTTATCTTAGGTCTGCCCTTGTCTCTTTTGGTCCCCTCTATCTGAATCAGGGCAGTCCTTCGAACTGGGCCATGCAGAGGCCTTTGTTGGACATGACCATACCTTGAATGACTCTTTCTATGTTTGTTATGAAACAGAACTACTCCCAATTTGAACCTCGCTCTAATATGGTCATTCCTAAATATAAATCCCAAATATAAAGTTAAAATAACAGATTACCATTAAATTGCAAACTATTAAATGAATCCCTAAGTATCTGGACTTGGACTAGATTTGGATCTAGCTTGTCTTGGCTTAGGCTCCCAAATGAGTTTGTAATGGTCCAATGAGCTACTGCATCATCAGGGTTATCTGATTTCCTATTTCAAGATAAAATTTTCTCCTTCAATGTTATTTACTCTGTTCTGGTGATCCTGAATTTCTTCAAATCTCGTTCTAGTTGGAGACTTCTTGTTGCACCAGTTGAACTGCCAGTGTTTTTTTTTTTTTGGTAAATAAATTCTTCCTTAATGTTGTACAGCTGTCTGTGCTGTTATTGGTGATGGTAACAAAAGGGCTCTCATCGTTGTCTCTCTCTCTCTCTCTCTCTCTCTCTCTCTCTCTCTCTCTCTCTCTCTCTCTCTCTCTTTATGTGTTTCCTCTTTGGTACTTTTCAAGAATTGGTTAACCAACATATTTACAGTAAACAGGATGGAGACGAGACTGATTGTCTGAGACTTCATTTCTGAGTAGATATTTTTGGTTTTTGAGTCTCTTCAATTTGTGTATGCTTAATGGATGCCAAATGTTAAGACCTGTTAATATTTCCTTGCAGATTCTTTGTGCTATTGGTTCGTTTTCTTTGCTGTCCTTTTATCTAGTTTTCAAGATGTAGTGGCAGTGCAGACAACAGTTGGGCCCAGTCCTCTTATTCCCATTGCTGTCCTTGCTAGCTCCCCTAGTAGTGGGCTTTTCGATCCTATAGAGATTTCACCATCTGTGATTCCACATTATCCAATTCCAGCAGAACCGTTGTCACCAATGTACCCACCATTCCCTACCCCGTATGAGCCAATCTTGACTGGAAAATGCCCGTTAAACTTCTCTGCTATTTCGAAAATCATGGAGAAAACTGCAATAGATTGTGGTCCACCTTTGGGTCCAGTTCTTGGGAATGTTATCTGTTGCCCTCAGGTTAATAGTTTACTACACATTGCCCAAGGTCATCACAGTATGAAGTTGGATGAGCTGGTTTTCCCAATGGGAGTGGCCAATGAGTGTTTCGCAGATATTATCAGTATATTATCCAGCAGAGGGGCAGAAAACAGCACAATACATAGTCTTTGCTCCATAAATTCATTGAACCTCACTGGTGGGTCCTGTCCAGTGATGGATGCAACTACATTTGAGAAAATGGTAAACACAAGCAAATTACTTGATGCTTGCAGTAGCATTGATCCACTTAAGGAATGCTGTAGGCCAATATGCCAGCCTGCTATCACGGAAGCTGCTTTACGCATTTCATCAGCAGGATCAACTATTTTTGCAAATGCAGATGTAGTGGAAGAGTCTAATGGGATAAACACCCTTAATGATTGTAAACGGGTGGTATACTCCTGGCTTTCAAGGAAGCTGTCATCGGATGCTGCAAACACTGCATTTCGAATATTGTCTGCCTGCAAAATTAACAAAGGTATGATGTTGTTCGCTAACCTTGACATTATACAGTTAGTATTGGAGAATATGTCTGATGTGTATCGCTTTTTATCTGTTGGGTAAATTTTCTGCTAGTTTTGGTTCTTCTCTCAACTTGTAGAATGGCTATGTTAACATAAATCATTTTCCAGATAGATCTTACACTACTGTTTTGATGTATATATCCGTTTCTGTATTTTGGTTTACAAACCTCACCATTTTTCACTCAAGTCCTGACTCTAAACATACTTATATGATTTACAACTGTAGTATACAACCCCCAGACGGTCATTGTTCCTTGGTTGCTCATAGGTTAGAAAAACTTGGCTTCTTGGCTCTTCATAAGATCTTTCTTCTTCTTCAGAAGTGTAAATTGGGGGAATTTTGATGAGTTCCCTGATGTAATGTTTGTAATAAAATGGATAAACAGAGGTAATATAGTAGCCACAAAGTTAATATTTATTTTATTCATCATCAGTACATGGACTGGAGAATTTTTTATGTCAAGCCACAGCTAGAGTTGCTGGAGAAGACCATGAGATCTTTCAAATCACATACCTTAAAATATTAAGCTCTGTCAGATAGAGTTTACGTTGATTGGCAGAGGGAGAATAATAGAACATAGGTGGTGTGATTCTCAGGCACCTTTAGTATAATGATTGAGACGGCCTATAGTTACTTAAGGGTTCTATGGCAATGATTCTATGCTAATTTCTTGAAAATGGGCAAGAAACAGTTTTTCATGTTTTTGTTTCTCATTTCTGGCTGTTGAAATATTGTATGGTTGTAGCTGATGGGCACACTTTCTTTTTTTAATAAAACGGACTAAGAAAAGTTAAACACATCTATTTAAACTTAAACTTCACCCTCAACAGATGTGTTCTTTTTATGAAACCTCAACACATGTTCGTAGTGATGTACAATGAAGTCATCCAATTCTTGTCCTTTTTTTCCTTCTCAAACACTGAAACAATCTTCTGATACTTTGTTATGAATGTTGTGTTAAGATATCATGTTCCCTACCTCATCTTTGTTTAGTTATTTTATATATGCAATTCCAAACTTGTATTTACATTGGAAATTCAATGTACTTCAAAACTTTCACTTTACCTTGGGAACTCGTTCACCATTGATCCAAATGAAAAACATTGAAAAATCTTAGAATTACTAAAGCAGTGCAAAAAAGGGTATTGAAGAACATGAAAAAGGTTGGATGGATCACTCCTTAAACCTCAATTACTTCATTATGAAAAGAGATGCAGAAGGAATTGGGAAACACCGTCTAAAATTGAGGAGTCTGAATGTGGAAGAGAATGATTTTAGGTTGTAATTGCTAGAGGACCCCAAGCCTCTCCAATGGGGGAATGATACATTTTCCTTACATTTCATAGGAACCCAAACCTCACAAATTTGTGACCTAAAAGTGAATCCTCCAATACATCTAATCAATCAGGAGAATCAACCACAACCAATCAATCATGTAGAGCACCCTGAATGTGAAGAGAAGTTGTAATTGCAACTGGGCAAGTAACAAAAATATCAAAATTGCTTCGATTTGATTCGAACTCTCCAATGGAGGAATGATACATTGTCCTCACGTTTCATTGACTACAGCATTGGAACCCAAGCCTCACAAATTTCCAATCTAAAAGTGAACCCCTCCAATTCATCTAATCAATCAGGAGAATCAATCACCAATCAATCGTGTAGAGTACCTAGAGTGTCATCGTCCCTGTAAATGTAGTACCTGAAAAACAAATCCTAGTAACCCAAAGATCAAAACCACTAATTACCAATAAAAATAGAAAAATCTGAAGATCATAGAATACGACTGAAAAGAAATGATAGTATAGATCCAATGCTTACTCTATCATAGAGTTTAACTTGAGTACCACCATAATTGGGCAATAGGACAGTATCTTCCTCTTTTACAGAAATGGGGATGACATTCCTTGCCCAGTCTCGTGTTCCTGGTCCTACCGCCGCCACCACTTTCCCCGAGTTTAGCTTAAGTTCATGCAAAACATTCACCAGATTGTCAATCAAACAGAACCTATAATGGCAAAGTTTGCGAAAGGAAACATCCTGCATGAACTCAGGTTTATCTGGTTAGTCTTCTTGGGAAGAAGAGTACCTGATGCAGAATTAAAGACATATTTAAGGAAGAAAAAGCCCATTGGGTTAGGCCCATTAACGGCCTAAAGCTATCACCCAAATCAGCCCATGGCTATCATGGGCTAGGACTGTTTTAGTGGGTTAAAGTTAGCCCACATATGTTGAACTTCATAGTCAAGACTTAAGCCCAAGTCTAGATTTTGAAAAGTCAATAAAAGGGGCTGTGGTTTGAAAATAAAAGAACTCATTGTCAAAGGAGTTTTCCTTTGTCAAAAGAGGTAGGTAGTAGTTGAGTTATTAATAGGTAGGTGGTGTTAGCTAGTGGTTGGATGTTACCATTAATGTTCATGTCTCTTTAGAATGCTATATAAAGAGACTTATGTAAGAGGTGAAGACACAACTTATGAATTGAAACCAAATTGCTTGCTAGCATTCCTCTTCTTTGGAGAACCCTTGTGTTTGATCAAGGTAGGTTGGTGTTCGATCCAATCGATCCACCTTGCGGTGTGAAGCCCGGGTGTTACGTGTTACATTGTTATTGTCACTCTCCATTATAGTTCTGCCCCTATTTGAAGATCTATTCAGCCCGTTATAATACCATTCTAGTTTCAGCCCTCTTTCCCATCTAAACTCTGTTTCACCTTTGTCCATTAAATTTGCAATTGACTCCCTGTGAAAAGGTCCTATTTGGGTACTGTTTTGATCAATCAAATTCGGTATCTACATTAGTACCAGCATTGGTCTTAGGAGGAGGAACGATCTTCTCCAACAGTATCCTGTGTAGGCTTGAAATCAGACGTTTCGCCATGTCTCAAGTACCTTGGAGTGAAAGCAGAGCTGCCGATGGTGGATCTCTTTAACAAGGATTTGAGAGCAAGTATCGCTGAGCTTTAGGGTTACAAAAGAGGGTTTCTAGTCTTCTTGAGCTGAGTTTATGTTTTTGAAGTCAAATGACTTGATTAGCCTTGAAAGACGTTTTGGCCAGGTTTTTTTCAAGGGTGCCTCCGCATTTTTCTCAAAACCGTGCCCATGCCCAAGAAGCTTCAATTTGGAGCTTCTCATTTCTGAGAAAAAAGTGTGCAAAGAGCTGCTCCATCCCATTTTCTTGAACTGGCACACTTTTTTTGAGCTGGATTACCGTACAAGATTTTAGCTGTTTTGGTGCCCAAAATGGAATTGAGCACAGAGACAGAGAAATGAGATGGTTTCCATACAACCCCTTATATGAGGGACTTGTTGCTACATGTAAAAATTAGCTACAGGCGGCTTCCCACAACATGAGCCGTCTCTTTTCTCTTCTTTCCCTTTTGCTTGTTTGGTTGCAAGATTCTGGTTCCATAACATGGTACCGAAGCTCCTTTGATCAAATCATGGGTGTCTTATTCTTCCTTCTGCTGATTTCCTCCCCTCTCCCTCTTCTTAAGCCCTGTGGTATGAATCCATGTGTTGCTGCTTATGCTGTGCCTTAAGCCTCCCTCTCTCATCAATGGAGTGCTCTGCCACTGCCCACAAGATTCTTTCAAGTCGCTAAGTTGTTGACTCATGGAAGATGATATTGTTTCTCCCTTTTCTGTTGAAGTTGATCTTTTTCAGGGCTATTTTGGAAGCCAAATCCTGGTTGCTCCTTTCATTTATTAAACCTTACAATTTTATGATTTTCTGTTGACAACCTGCTGATCTATTTTTTCTATATGTTCTCCACTGATTTATTACTGGGAAGCACACCCTGCCGCTGATTCATTATTCCTGCCCTGTAATTAATGTGAGACTAAAAGATTACCACATTTCCAAGTAGCAACTAGGGCAAAAACCAGAAATTTAGGGTTTCTAGACAAATGAGCCTTTTAGAAATTGATCAAATTGGTGGTTTATGAGGGAGAAGCACTGCTGAAAGTTTTAGCCAGTTTGGGTGGCGAATCGAGAAATATGTCGGCAGCACAAAATAGAAGGTTGGAAGAAAATCAGCAAACACTGAGCCACCAAGATAGATTTAGTGTATGGTTTGTTATGTTGATGTTCTGCTACAAGTATGATGTGTTCTGATGGGCAGAGGTGAAGATATGAAGGGGAACGGAATTAGATGTTTTGATGTGATGGAGGTGTTTAGCTCTCACAGATGGGGCTTAACCTGTCTTCTCATTCTATTATGGGCAAGAGAATAGGAGAGCTCTTGCTTGGGCTGTTTCCGAAGGGGCAGAGGTGAAGATATGAAGGGGAATGAAATTAGAAGGTTTGATGCTGTAGAGGTGTTTTAGCTCTCACAGCAAGGGCCTAAGTCGTCTTCTCACTCAATCATGGACAAGAGAATAGGAGAACTCAAAGCAAAGCTTCATTAGCCAATCGTCAGAATGTGGGGAGCCTGTGTCAAGCCTACTACATACATTTAGAGCAAAGGCTTGCTCAAAAGAAAATAGAAGGTTCCTACTTCTGAAATGAGAGGTTTACAGGAAATTAGAAACTAAGATAACAGATCTAAGGGAAATAAAATATTTAGAAACCCGTGGAAGGAGTTCAGTTTTGTAAGTCAAATAGAACACTACCTGCTGCTTGGGGGACCCACTTTGTGGACATCTTTCGCATGCTATGGTCAGAGGTCTTCTCAGCCTTTAATAGGAAAAATGGGCCTCACTTACTAGATTGAACAGCGACAAAATATTTATGCCCAGCAGTGTTAAGTTGCAACATTAAAAGTGTTTGCTGCCCTTCACTTAAAGACTTATAAGACTCATCAATAATGACAAGAATATCTCCATGATCTGGGTCTGGGAGGCTCAACAACTCTCATGCCCAAATAAACTGGCCCAGTGTCCCAGGGTTGGTTCACTGACTTTAGAAGTGAATCAGCCCCAAGCTTTTGAGCTCCTCTTAACATTTTTCTTGCTAAACAACTTGGCATCTGCATCTACTGGTTATCGTTGGCCAGAATTTCTGTGGGCATATGAGTAAAGGGCGAACTTGGTGCCTAGAGCTTCTACACAAGTGGAGTCCCCCCGGGGGGAGGGGGCAATTTTTCCTATGCAGCCTTACCCCAAGAATTTTTGCTCAGAGGCTTTTTTGGTACCTTGATTATAGACTACAATTATGATCCACCGACCATTGCGGCAACGTCTGCGATTGGGCATATGGGTGTCATCAGTAATGTACATACCATCAAAAGTAATTATCCCGAATGGTGGGAAGGCTTGCATGATACCTAGCTAAGTAATTTGTTCCACTCAACTTAGCAGGGCCAAATTGGAGGGTATGAAAATGGTGAGGAGCATGGTACGAAATGCATCAGCACATTTTTAGTCAACTATGCTGAACCAAGAGTCTGAAGCTTTGGCAAGCAGAGGTAGCAGTGGCAGTGGACTTCAAAAAATAAATCCCTGCAGGGATTGCACTTTGATACTGAATACAAATTGAGAGAGAGAGAGAAGAGAAAGAATGATTTGGCTTGTCAATGAGACAGAGGCCGCCACTTTATTTATTGTCTTGAGAATATTTCTACTATGGTGTGATTGCACAATCACAATTAACACATTAAAGATGTGCTATTGAATTCCTGCTGGCAATTATTTGTGCAGTCTGAAGATAGAAAACCAGAATACAACAAGCTGCTACTTATGATTATTGTATTTACTAGCTTATTGTAGTTTATTTGTATGTTGATTTCAGTAATTGTGAGTAATTAGCTCCTTGATTTGATACTAACTGAACTAAATCATCTGTGTGAATGCAGCTTGTCCTTTGGAATTTAGACAGCCTTCTGAAGTAATTAAAGCATGTGGTGGTTCAGCTGCTCCTAATTCTTCCTGCTGTGGTAAATTAAATTCGTATATTGCGGGGATGCAGAAGCAGATGTTAGTTACAAATAGGCAGGCCATTCATTGTGCTACATTTTTTGGGTCAATATTACAGAAAGGAGGCATCATGACAGATATTTATCACCTCTGTGATGTAGACTTGAAAGATTTCACCGTTCAGGGTAATTAATATTCTGTTTATCTGGTTTATTTCTGTATTAAATTATAATTGAGACTACGTACTCCCTGTGTGTAATCCAAATGATTTTCTCTGTTGTCCCAATTTACTCCTCATTATAGCAAGAGCATATGGGCAAGAAGGTTTGCTATTAAGATCATGTCTCTGAATTTTTTCTTTTAATGTCATGGACTGAAGTCTGCAATCATCAATTGGCTGTACCATGCTATTTCTTGAGCAACTGATGGTTGAAAACCATTAGTTTAATTTCTGTGCAGCACCTGGGGTGGACTTCTACTTTGTAGAGGCCATCAGTTTTGTAGTCTAGAGTGAAACTCTGCTGTCATTTGAATTGCCTCTAGATCCTTGTCAACTTTCTTTCTGGGAGTTTGAGGGTATGATTCTTTTTTTTTCATTTTTATGGTAGAAAAGTATGATGTGGTTGTGACTATTTTGGAGGAAGGGGGAAAAAGAAAAGGGGGGGGGAGGCGGAGGGGAATTTTATGAAATTATGCGACCTGCAGCAGTCATTCATTAGATGTGGCACATTTGCAATATTAAATTACACCAGATGCCACCTCACTCTTCTTGTATCATCTTTTGTAATCATTATGTTTATTTAGTGTCCCCCAAGAATGTTTATGTAGTACGCTATACATGGCTAGATGCACTTGAGCTGTACTACCTTTGGAATGCCCTATATAACAAAGATATGGTATGGCTGTAATTTTTCTCTTTTCCCCTAGCTGTTTAGCTCAGCTTTCATAAACTCATGAACCAGCCCATATGCTAAATTCCATTCTGATTTGCTGACTTGGTAATTTAGAAGGCCTTCAAGTGTTGCTCATTGAACTGTGATGTCTACATCTCCAGATTTTCTATTGATTGCATGATATTTTGTCTTTTAATACTGGTGAGATTATAATGACTACTAGATTTCAGTATTCAGTTAGTTATTTTGTGACTGTTTCTGATTCTGCATTGGATACAAAATTGCAGGGTGTCTTCTTTCAAGCTTGCCTACTGATGTGGTGTATGATAACTCCACGGGTTTTGGCTTTACCTCTGCCTGTGATTTGAGTGGCAACATTGCTGCTCCATGGCCGTCATCTTCCTCGCTTGGATCCTTGTCCCTTTGTGCACATGGTAACTGAACTGTAAATCATTACATAGAAGCTTCAGTTTCTATTTATTGTTATGGTAATTTTTTTTAATGACATTTTACAATTCTGAAGAAGCCTGTAATAACAAGGTTTCCTGCCTGAGATCTTGGCAACCTAAATTTTGGGATGCTACGGATTACAACAAGAACAACAATTCACCCTTATTCCAACTAAACAGGGTCAGCTGTATGGATCCTTGCCCTCCAATCAGCTCTATTTGAGGTCATGCTTGGTACAAGGCCTATGTCTTTCCTTCCACTTTTCCTTGTGTTATTTTTAGTCTGCCCTGGGGCTCTGTTAATTCATTCAATCTGAAATCCAATCATTCTTCCTAACTGGAGCATCCACAGGCCTTCACCGTACATGGCCATGGCACCTCAAATGACTTTTTGTAGCTTGTAGTGTATTGGAGATACCCCAAATGAGCTTTAATATATATCCCTTACTTCCTCATTCCTAGTATATGAAGCTTCTTGGTTGCCTAACATTCTGCACATCATCAATAGTAGCTGGTCTTATGAAGTTCTTTTAAAACCTTCCTATGAGTATTATAGGAATACACAGATCACACAAGACTCCTGGTGCAGTTCACACTTAATTCAATTTCACTGTGCAACATCATCTCTGTATAATTTTATTCACGATTAGCCTAGATACTGAGGGATATACTGAAGGGAAATTTATGGTAAGTGATGTTGTAGGATAGTGTTGTGATCTTCAGTGCTATTTCATGAGCGTTTAAAATAAATTTCTCAAGTTTTCCCTTCATTAAATTGCAGAGATGTCATTGCCTGCACTGCTGCCAACTTCAGAAGCCTATGCAAGACCTGGTTGGTAACCTTTTTAAGTTAAATGTGATATTTTCTTATCTTGTGTCTCCTGTAGTTAAAATATAGATTTTTGGCTTCCTCACAAAGGCATCTTGAACCCTTTTTGATTTAGTTAGTGCTTACCTTAATGCCTATTGGAGCATACGAAACAATCCAGTTACTGCTAGTATTTTAGTTTTTTGATATTGTATCATCTTGATCCTTGGGAATGTCATCTCGTTAGATAATAGCTTGATACTTCAGTGATGATTCAAGATATTTGTGTGAAATATGTATATGGGGTAGAATGTAAAATGTGTAGTTCTTGGTTAATTTTTTATATGTTTCTTCATGCAATTGAATATTACAAAAGCCAGTTTACCAGTCTCCCTGTGCTAGACAGTATGGATGGATATAAAGTCTACCAACCCAAAAAAAGAAAAAGAAAAAGAAAAAGAAAAGAAATAGGGATATACAAATGTGTGACTGGGTGAAGTTGCATAGTGATACAGGCTTGGATGATTGCCGCGGCATTTTATGCATCCATGCCTAAGCTATGTTGATTGAGGAGATAAAAACAAAGGTTACTCCCTGAAAATATTTGTATGATGTATCATTTGAAAATGTGATATTCTTTCAACTCATCATATATTCAAATTGCATTTACTATTTCACAAATTTAACCATTCGGTAACCCTTCTAAATTTAGTTTCTTTATTTCTAAGTTATGATATTGGCTAGAATCTGAAAATATTGCTTTGCATCCGTTTAAGTTCCTTATATTTTCATGGGTTTCATTGATGCAGGTGTCTGTTCCAGAGGGTTTGGATTCCTAATACCCATTTTTTGGTTTTTCCTTTCGAGTGTTCTAAGCTGAAGGGAGGTAAGCTGAGGCTCCGGCTGGCGGATACTTAGGTTTCTGGGATGATAAATCCCTGGCTGGTTTACATGTAAATTTTGGTCCATGGTTTCTTGTGTATAGCATTTTTTTTTTTTTGGGTTAATTTCCTTTTTCCCTGCTCCTTTTTGGGTTCATTTTCCTTGATCTATCCATGAAGCATTTGGTGTTTGCAAATGGGTTAGAAATAGTGATCATTAAGTTGGTAAAGAAACCCCTCATTCTAGGTTTGCGAACGTACCATTGACAAGAAATCAGAAACTACATTTAGGGAAAGAAGTCTTTGAAGGAAGTTTCCCTAGGGTTTATTTCACGTTTTGGAGGTCATGTGATTCCCATGGGAGAATTGTCTTACATCGTGTAGCAAGCTGGGGTATCCACTCAATGAGATCTCCAGAAACAGTTACGAACAACTCCTAGTGTAAGAATTTATTAGCATGGGAGAAGCTTCTGAAGGACAACCCACTTTTTAAGGCAGAAACACCTATAAGTCTAATTTCTTGTGATTGAAAAACCCACTTTGTCTACGAGTTGGTGAAGTGGAAGGGAATTTTATCCAGCGTACGGTCAAGAGACGCAGAGAAAAGCACGACTCGTGGGTTAAGCGTGTGGACCCGTTTGGCTGCAAACAAGTATTTGGTCCAGGCTTAACCTAAAGGGGTCAAGTCATGTTTGATACGAATGACTTTTCCATGTAGGCGTTTACTTTGACTGGACTTGTTTAGCATCTTATCATGACAATCAAAAAATAAAATAAAAAAAATGGTTTAAAGTTTTTTTTTTTTTTTTTTGGAATAAGGAGCCTGTATTAAGAGAGTAACTAAATAAGAGGATTATAATCTATAGTATGGTTTTCCAGCAATATCATTACAGACAATAATATCCAAACAAGGAGGTAACCCTTCCGGATCAAATTGTATCTCGCTAGGAGCTTGGAGAAATCTTGCCAATAAGTTGGCTCCTTGGTTTAACTCACGAATATGGTGTAAAATGAGGCAATCCCTACAACTCCGTTGAAGTGTGCAAATGTCATCAAACAAAGAATCAACATACTAGGGGAACTCTATGAGAACCCAAGATCATAAGAATGGCCTCGCGAGAATCAGAGCGGATTTGAATTCTTCGAGCACCACTTTGTAAAGCACGTTCTAAACTTGCCTTTATGGCAATCAACTCCATAACTAATATTCGGTCCTCATGGATACCACCGGTAATAGCAAAGATGACAACACCACTGTAGTTCCGCCCCAAACAACCATAACCACCCAATCCAATCCTTCTTGCACAGAGCCATCGTAGTTCACACATAACCAGCCAATGTCCGGCGGTTCCCATTTCAATACTTTAGGAACCAAAAGTTTAAAATTGACTGCAATGCCCCAGTTATTGAAAAAGTCTCTATTTCAGGCATTATCGGGAGTAAGCTTAGAGATGTCGGTGAAGCGTTGCTGAGTATCCATAATAATCTGCCGAACGATGCCAATACTATTGTGACACTTATCTTGAAATATTTGTTTGTTCCTTTCCTCCCACAACTTGTAAATGCAACAATAGAAGGACAACTTTCTAACGCTACTAATTATATCATTACCAGCAAAATGATCCATTGTCCACTGCAATTCTTCATGCCAAGAAGCTCTGGGCTGTACGGAAAAATCATTGAGAGAGAGGATTGACTTCCACATCTCATTTGAGAAGGTGCAACAAAAAAACAAATGCGACTGAGATTCAACCTCATTGCCACAAAGAACACAAGTCGTGTCAATGGGATTGTTCCACGTCGCGATTACCACCTTGGTGGGTAAACGGTCAAGGGCGGCTAACCAAGCAATGAAGCTGAAGCGAGGATGGCAATGAAAACCCCATATAAGAGCATGCCAAGGGACTTTAGGCTTAGGAAGGTGGTTAGCTTCATAAGCCGAAGACAAGGAAAAATGTCCACTGCTGCATGGGGCCCAAACCATTGAGTCACATGGGAGTTTTGGGTGAAGCTTAACCTTGAGAATGTCATTCCATTTGCTCAAAAGGAGAGGATCATTAATAGTGAGGCGCCACGACCCATAGTCATCTAACAGAACCCTCACAAGATCCTTCTTTCTCCTTCCTAATGCTTCAACTATATCAGAGTTTGTGGTCTTTAGAGGGCCATTTGGTGCCCAAGGATCATGCCAAACAAGAGTATTTTGCCCATCTTTAAGGCGAACTTGAATGCACTTCATCACAATGTCACGAGTCATCAAAATTGCTTTGAAAGTAGAAGAACATCTACTAGGGGTACTTAGAGACCAAATGGAGTCCCTTTCCAACCACCTATGATGAATATAAAAAGCCCAACAAGAGGGTTGATTAGAAGCAAGGTTCCAAAACTGACGAGCAAGAGCAGCTCGGTTCCACTCAACTAGGCTTCGCAATCCCAAGCCACCTTCCTCCTTAGGGCGACAGATGGACTTCCACGCAACTCTGTAAGACCCATGATCATTTCCACCCTTCCAAAGGAATTTCGCCATCGAACTCTCAAGATGATTAACAACAATTTTAGGGAAGGGGATGACATGTAGCCAATAAGAAATGATACTCATAAGCACTGACTTGATAAGGGTAAGCCTCCCTACATAAGATAGAACCTTACTCTTCCAAGCGTTAAGTCGTTGATCCACCTTTTGAAAAAGCTCATTGAAGTCTTGAACCTTTAGTGCTTTGCAAGATAGAGGAACACCCAAATACTTAGCTGGGAAAGTGCCGCTGGAGAACCCCAAATTTTGATAGAAAATATCAATGATTCCACTTGGGCAGTTTGCAAAAAAAATATTAGATTTATTTCGATTGATAGAAAGCCCGGACAAAGTGGATAAATCCGCAAAGAGCTTGTTGAGAGTCTCTGCATTCTTTTGAGTGGCCGCCCCCAAGACAGATATGTCATCCGCAAAACACATGGAAGTAATATCAGGTTTCCTACAATGAGGATGATAATCAAAGAATCCCTCTCTAGCCGCCATGGTGAGAGAGTTAGCAAGAACTTGAAGGACAATCTTAAACAGCACAGGAGACATCGGGCAACCCTGTCTCAACCCCCTATTGGAATAAAATTTGGCTGACGGAGCTCCATTCAAAAAGATAACAAAACTGGGGTTAACAACACAATGAACCACCCACTGAATAAAGCGAGAAGGAAAATTGAGCTTACTCAATAGGTTGAAGAGGAAACTCCATTGCACGGAATCATAAGCTTTGCAAAGGTCAATCATGGTAGTGAAGCGGGCTCCACCCCGATCAAATTGATAGTCATGAAGAATCTCTTGCCCTAAGAGGATATTATCAGTGATCTACTTACCCTCCATGAAGGCGGTTTGATTAGGGCCCACCACCTTATGAATAACCATCTTTAACCTGTTATTGATGATTTTTGTAATGAAACGGTACAAACAACTACTAACCGCAATAGGGCGGAAATCACCAAAAGTATTATGGATTTGCCCCTTTGGAATAAGAGTGAGCCGGGAAAGCTTGAGAGTATGAGGTATACGAAGATTTTCGAAAAAATCCAATATCCCATGACAAACATCCTCTCCAATTATACTCCAAGCTTTTTTAAAGAAAACCGGACCAAAGCCATCCGTACCAGGGGCACTTTCATCATCTGCTTCGAATACAACCCCTTTGATCTCCTCAACTGTGACTGGGCAGGTGAGTAACCTTCCTTCATCAAGGCTAATGGATCTGTCAATTGGGATGTCAAATTGCGGGCATACAAGAGGGGGGGAACCACAAAAAGCATTCTCATAAAAATTAACTGCCTCCGCTCTAATCTCATCTTCATCTGTAATGAGCTGGCCATTTCCATCATGAATTGCAGAGACCTAGTTCCTGGCCCTCCGAGATTGGATTGATCTATGGAAAAAAGAAGTATTCCCATCTCCTTCTTTCATCCACTTTGTTCTTGCTTGTTCTCTTAAGGCATTCTCTCTATCATTTAGGAGGCAAGTATAGGTTGCTAGCTTAGTCTTTTCTTTTTGAATTAGAGCATCTGATAATCCATTTTGCTGCAATAAAGATTGAGTGAGGTCAAGGGAAGTCCGCGTAGCCTCAATTTGACCACCCAAATTATGATACACTAATCTACTCCGACCCTTTAGCTCCTCCTTCAACTTACGGAGCTTAGCCAAGAGAGCAAAAGAGGAGAACATGTGACCTGTTGCTGCCAAGTAGATTGAACTAGGGATAAAAAATCAGGGTGGTTAGCCCAATGATTAAAAAAATAGAATTGTTTCCCCCTCTTCTTGAAGCTGTGAACATCAATGCTTAGTAACATAGGTGAGTGATCAAAAATACCTTTATTTGCAAAGTTGACAAAGGAAGTAGGGAAAGTGTTAAGCCAAGATTGATTGACCATAACATGGTCAATTTTAGAAGAAATTCTATTCTCCCCTTCACTGTAGTTACTCCAAGTAAAACGGTGACCAATACGCCGGAGATCAAAAAGGTTCACAACATCCATGCAATTACAGAAGTGTCTGTACTTGCGAATAGGAGTAGGACCTCCACCCACCTTGTCATCTGGATTTAAATAAGCATTAAAATCTCCCATAAGAACCCAAGGAGATGAGACTTGTGAACCCAACCGAATAATGTCCTCCCACAACGATTCTCTAAGATTGTCGTTAGAAGCACCATAGATGAAAGAAACCATAACAGAGAACCCATTTTGCCGAGAGGTAACAGAAAGGTGGATCATTTGATCAGAGATATACAGACATTGTGTAGTAATTTCACCAATGGTTTAAAGTAATTAAGTATGATTTGGAAAAACCAAGCCAGAAAACCACATTGTATTTATTCATTTATGGTGTTTCCAAGTTGGTCAAGATAGCAATTGATGTATTCAGTTTGAATCATCTGGATTTCCTTCTTACAAAACTCCTTAGCTAAGGATGTTTATGGTTATGAGGCCAAGCTAGCTTTGATCTTGATGAGGATAAAATAGCACCAAACCAGGTAATCGGGTTTGACCATGGTCGCGTCAATAATCCTAGGCGACACTGGCATTGAACCAATAGGAAATGTGAAGATGAAGAATCCAACTGGTATGGAAAGAAACGTGTTATCGAGGAATTTGGGATACGCGATCGTATCATATGACTCCAAAAGAGGGGGAGAAAACCCTAAGATTGGGTGGCTACCTGGAATGATAGTGAGTTGATCCAACAGTCAAAGATGAGAGGTAAACCCTTTATAAATTAAAGTATTACGTAAAGCATATATATTTGAATCGTTTTTCCTCCATTAACGTTATTCAATTAAGCTCTGCAACTAGCCAGAGTTCCGTGGTGTTCCAACTATTGATTTAACCTTCGGAGGTGGTTTCCCAACTGAGCGATTGGCCCAAGTCTAACCTTTTGCAAGTAAGCTCAAGGAACCAAGGGGAACAAAAACACACAGGCGCGCAATGGGAAACGCTTCACAAAAGCCATGGTAGACACCAGATCTACAAGACATCAAAGTCAAAACTTCCGGCCTCCAGGAGAAAACCTTCCTCCTCCTGAGGGAAATCGTGTTTGTGAGGGTGAACTTCGCGAAGAAGAAGAAATAGTTAGAGGAGTTCGCCTGAACGACTCTAATGGTGAAGTTCAAATGGTTCCAGTCATTTAGGAACAGATGAATCATATGCAAATTCAATTTCTAGAGATGCAGCAAATGTTGCGAACGATGGCCAAACGTCCAAGAGCACGCAAGGAACCCGAACCTCCACAATCGTGAAGAAGCAAGAAGGCAGGCTCAAAGGACTAAGAGAAGAAATCCCGGTCGGGGAGTCTCCGAAGAGACGAAACCCGACCGAGGACCGAACACAAGAAAGGAACCAAGGCCCACAGGAAGCACAAGAAGAAGGACCAGAAATAAGGATGACTGGTGAGTTACCAAGGAGAGATGAACAAGACGTTCAAGATCATGCACAAGGGAGTCGTAACGGAACTCTCACCAGGATAGAGCATGGAGTGCAAACGCACACGGGACACCCAACGCTGACCGAGATAGCCCGAACGACAAGCACCGCGGCATAGACGGCAGGGGACAAAAAAAGTAGGACAAGTCACGAGGGGCAAAAGGATAGATAATATATACTCAATCATCCGAAAGACCCCGGTCATGGAAGAAATAGCCAAGTATGAATTCCCTTAAAACTTCATGCTTCTTACCTTCTCTCTGTTTGACGGATCCGAAGATCCAATAGCCCATATGAGTTATTACTAGTAGATGATGGCAGTTGCTAGCAATTCAGATAAAATCTTATGTAGAGTGTTTGGGTCATCACTCACGGGTGCTGCTCAAAAGTGGTTATCGAACTTGCCATCGGGAAGGATTCCTGACTTTGATGAACTTGCTCGAAAGTTCATTGGTTGGTTCCAAAAGACTAAAGAGATCCTCTTCACTATTAAGCAGGAGAAGAATGAGTCCATTTTGGATTTCCTAGAGAGGTTTAACAAAGCTACTATGGAGACCGAGAATCTTAACGAACAGGTGGCCAAGACAAAACTATTTACAGGCCTCTCCAACATGTGACTCCTAGAGTTGCTATTATAGGATATGCCAACCACTTACCCCGAACTTGTTCAGAGATGCCAAAAGTAGGTAGAGGTGACAAAAATCCTTGATGCTAGACAGGGAGAGGTGAAAACAACAAATAAGGAGCAGAAAGCTTTAGAAAAAAGCCAAGGATCAAGAGCGCAGAACAATGATCCAGGAGGCAAAGGATGATGGGGATGGAGACAACGATTGCCCAACCACCGCGTTGAATCTACTCCTTTGAATGCCCAACGATCTGAGATACTAATGCAGATTAAAGATCAAGATGTCCTAAGATGGCCACCGAAGATGGTAACCAAGCTTGGAGAGAGAAAAATGGACAAATATTGTCATTTCCATAGAGATTATGGATACTACACCAATGAGTGTAAACACTTGAAGGCAGATATTCAGATATTGATATCCCAAGGGCAACTGGAGAAAAAGAGAAGAGAGCACTTGGGAAGTAGAGACCATCTGAAGCCTCTCAATTGAAGAAAGGGGAAAAAATTGTAGGGACCAATCGGTCACTGATCCTCACAATATTCGAAGGACCAAAGCCCGAATCCCTTAGAAAACTAAAAGCAAAATAAAAATTCGTGGGATTAGGAGAAGCAATCAAAAGGGGCGTTTGTACTCCACATGATGATGCAATTGTGATCAAAGTTGAGGTCGGCCGTCGAGAGGTACACAGAGTACTGGTAGACACATGATTATCAATAGATCTTTTGTCCTACGAAGCATATCAAAAGTTAAAGATAGAGGAAGATCTCCTAATGCCAACCTTCACTCACCTGTATGGCTTTGCTGGATCTTCGATAGTGGTGGAATGATCAGTACAACTAGATCTGACAGTTGAAAACTTCCCGAAGGAGACTACCATTCGGGTAAACTTTTTGGTTTTTCGAGAACTCCTTGCATATAATGTCATACTCAGGAAACCTTCCCTTACAAAGCTGGGAGCAATTGTGTCGACTAAGCATATGAACATCAAATTCCCGACCAGGAAGGGCATAAGAGAGGTAACTTATGATCAAAAGGCCTCTAGGAAATGCTATATTTCTTATTTAAAGGACAAGGCTAGACCAAATAAAGCTACGGCTTTACCGATTGATGTCGTGATGATTAGGACGAAGACATGATGCAGAGACCCGAACTCGTTGAAAAGCTAGAGCGAATCCAATTGGATTCTACCAATGAAGGAAAAACAAGCTTCATCAAGTCAAAACAAACAAAAGACTTAAAAGAAGAATTGAAGAATTTCCTTTAGGAGAATGTCGACGTATTTGTATGGTCAGCTGCTGATATGCCAGGCATAGACCGAGGTGTGGCACAACATAAGCTATGGATTGACCCAAAGGCCAAGCCTGTGATCCAAAAGAGAAGGAATTTTTTGATCGAAAAGCATGAAGCTATCAGAGCTGAAGTTGAAAAGTTAAAGGGATCAAGATTCATTGAACCGATCGAATGCCCAACTTGGCTAGCCAACGTAGTGATGGTGAAGAAGGTGAATGGAAAATGACGGATGTGTACTGACTACAAAGACATCAATAAAGCATCCCCGAATGACTGTTACCCTTTGCCCTGAATAGACCTCCTAATCGATGCAACAACTGGTTATGGAACTTTGAGTTTCATGGATGCATATTGGGGTACAAAAAAATCTTGATGAACAAGGAGGATGAGAATTTCAATGCATTCATGACCGATCGTGAAAGCTTCTACTACAAGGTCATATCGTTTGGGTCAAAGAATGCTGGAGCAACCAACCAAAGGGCAGTGAACAAAATTTTCAAAGACCTGATTGGGAAAAACATGGAATCTTATGTAGATGACATGCTCGTGAAAAGCCTTCAGCATTCGGGTCACATTTCAGACTTATCGAAGTCTTCCAGTGTTTTAAGGAAATATCAAATGAAGCTTAGCCCCGAGAAGTGGGCCTTCAGGGTGTCTTCGGGGAAGTTCCTGGGATTCATGGTTTCCCAACGAGGAATTGAGAATAATCTGGTGAAAATAAAAGCCTGATAGACATGGAGCCTCCTGAGACTGTTCGGGATGTACAATGCTTGACAGGATGAGTGGTTGATTTGAACAGGTTCATAGCACATTCGAGAGAAAGATGCTTACTTTTCTTCAAGGCTTTAAAGGATTTGAAAAGCAGTAAAGAAGCAAGATGGAAAAGGGAGTGCTAGAAAGCATTCAAGAACCTAAAGATAATGCTGGGCAAGCCACCCCTGTTATCCCGACTAGAGAAGGGTGAAACTTTACAAGTTTATCAGGCAACTTCGTCTTCGACAGTAAGTGCAATTCTCGTTCGGGAAAAGTACAAGAAGTAGTGGCCAATCTACTATATTAGCCATGTGCTCCTAGATGCTAAAACCAGATACCCAGAGATTGAGAAGCAAGTTTTGGCTCTTATGATGGCAGCAAGGAAGCTGAGACCTTACTTCCAAGCACACCCGATCGAGGTATTAACTACTTTCCCTTTAAACAAGACACTTTATAAGCCAGATTTTTCGAGGAAGATGGTTGTCACATTCCCCCAGCCGGTACCCTAATTGCAATACCCAGAGGTGTGATCCACAGCTTTGAAGATCATTTATCTACAATCATCTTCCCACATAGCACAACCGTATAATGATATAATCAAAAGCAAAGAACAATCATTGTATAAATGTTATTAAATAAACAACTAAGGATGGATCTTAGGAAAGATCACAACGAATATCAAAGGGAGGAATAAATGATACCGTTTACAAAATCAGGGTATATAGTAGAGTGGAAATAAACTCTAAATCAAAACTCTAATGTATTACAACCGACTTAAATAAAAGAAACAAAGAAGTCTAAAAATCAATCTAAGTCTTCCATAGGTTCTTCTTCTTCTTCTACTTCGACTTTCGCCTTCTTTTCCTTGGGCTTGTACACTTGCATCTAAGGATCTACATCCAGCTCACGTTCCCAACGGCGAACAAAATGATGTCTATCACTATCAATGGGTGCCGTCATAGGAGTCGAGACTAGTACTCGGGTCATACTATGACCCACTATCTCCTCCCATTGTTCCGTAGCTACATCATATAGGGACGAGTCCTCACCATAGGAGCTCAGGATCTCTTCCTCTCCTGCAAAGTCATCTAACAAACATTATCCCCAATGGGTGAACTCAAAAGAACTCAGCAAGTAGTTCAATCACAAATAACAACTACAAACAATTCATAACAAGCATAATGCAATATGATATGAGACAGTAATGCAAGTATGCTTCTAACTCTATACATGCTAGTCTCTATTAACAAACACACATTAAAATAGAACACCATACTCCTCTGGGCAGTCTTCAGTTACTCTCCCTTAATAATCTCTGTATCTTGGGTTCTCTGCGGTAGGGTAAGGCATCCATCTCAGACATTCCATGGCTGAGGTTTAGGTCACAACTCTCTCACTCCACTATTGGTATGAGTATTGGTGTGTGTCAGGGTTATACCTAGCCCAATGCAAGTCATCTACTGAGTCATATCAATCTTGGAGTCGAATACTTCCCTTTCGTGCCCCAAGCAGTCCGTTCCAGTACCTTTCTCCCAAGAGTCATTGTATCCTATAGCTCCAACCAACTCGGACTATAGACTCATAACCCTATTGGTCATGCACATATAATAAACAAGAAGTTGTTATGTCCTCTCGCGAGTTGTCTACCAGTCTTGAGTGCCCATGAGCCCAGGTTTATTATATGCGACCCTACCAATGAATGGCCCCCACAATGTGATTGCGTCCTCTCACGGATTGGATACCAGTCTTAAGCGCCCACAATCCCCATTGTTGCCACAGGTCACTCGACATCAATTCCCTCGCCGATAGGGTGAGATATGATGGAGTTTCCTAGCCAAACACATCTAGACAAGTCCTAGGTATATCATCCAGTAATCGCAGAAAGCATAAGGGGCACCATAGTAATGCGTCCCATATCACCTCCACTAGTGTCCCAAGACAAAAATACCAAAAGGGCATTCCCCATTCCACAATTACAACCTAGGCAATCACATCTCAATATAATTCCAAAATATACAACATATCATAATCCATTCACAATAAAATCAATCACATTATTATAAGTATGCAAATCCACATATGTATCACATTTTGAAATTATAGAGATATAACAATAATGAATAAGTCCTAAGACAGTAGTTAAACCATGCATAAAAGTTCTACCATAAGTAAGAATGTAACCATGTCAATTGTGAGTGAACATACTCACCTTTAGCTTTATTCAAATACTCCGGAGAAAAGATGAAAGAGTAGGTCCAAAATTACCAAAGAAACCCTAATCATACAAGGATTAAGTATTAGGAACAAACCCTAAAGGATCGGAGGTGAAACGGGGTCAAATAGAGAAACCTTGCTATCACAGGACCCCTTGGTCACTTAGCTTGGTCACTCGTGGCGACCAAGGCAGTTGACTAAGCATTTTGTGTACGGACAGAAAACCACAACTTTGATCGAAAACTCATTGTTTGAGTTCCAAACACTCTAAAATTAATAGAAAATTTCTAAAGTAGTATAAGGAGACTATCTATCATGATCTAAGCATCAAACATGGTCATCAGAAAGAAGATCTAACAAATCACATAATAGGCTTAATCCGTAGATGTCATGGATAGACTAAAGTGAATGGGAATTCACTCTAGGAAAAAGAAAACATTAGATCATTATCAAAAAATAACCTAGGAATAGATGATTAGAAATCAAATAACTCAAACAAGTATACAGTTATGAAGACCACACTAGGCTTTACCAAAATCATACCGTGTTGTCCAAGAAAAGGATAAAGTGAATGGGGATTCACTCTAAGACTATGAGGATAGAAGAATGGGTCATTACATTAGCATAAGACCATTCCCACAATCACAATAATGGGTAGAAACAGAATAGAGAACAAATCTAGAGAGAATGAGAGCGATTACTAACCTTGAAGAGGAAGATTCGATGGAGGAAACTCTCACGAATGCTTGGGGATTTTCCTTGGCCTTAGAGGGGGTGCTTTAGGGTTCTTCTCATGTTCTCCACAAGCTTAGAGATAAAGTGGCTTGAATTAGATCAAAGTTTGAATATATAGGGCTTTGGAAACCTAATTTCAAAAAATACCAAATATGTCTCGGGAAAGTTTTGGTCGCTTGGGGCAACCAATGCAATCGACAAACTAGTACATTTTGGTCAAGAATTGGTTTTTGGTCTCCGAAAGCCACAAGCTCCTCTTGGGTACTTTTCCAACTTAAGAAAGAGTCTTACCTGGTTCTGTAGGACCTTCCACTTGTGTCAACACTGCACTCATGGTCCATCTACCAAGTCTATCATCATTCAAGTTGCATCTTCTTCCAAAGTCAGTCAAGGTTTCCTTAATAGGTATGTCATCATCAACATCCATTGGTTCTAGGTCAGACCCAATGGGTTCAAATGAGATGACCCACATCTATTTTCTACCTTCACTTTGGGTCTTCGGACCTACAATATAGATTTTTGGGTTAGGTTTGTGAGGGATTTCACAATGGTAGCATGGTCGGTAGAGCTTGGAGAATACCAAGTGGATTTCAAACCCTAAAGAGCTATAAAGACACAAGCCTTAGCTGATTTTGTGGTTGAGACTACAAACTTTGTTGAGGAAGTTACCGAACCAACAACCCCGAACACGTGGAACATTTATGTGGATGATTCAAGCAACAAGCAGGGAGCAGGGGCATGTGTCGTATTGAAGAGTCTAGGGGGATTCATCATCCGTTATGCACTAAGGTTCGACTTCAGGGTAAGCAATAATGAGGCCAAGTATGAAGCTTTCCTAGCTAGCCTTCGGCTAGCAAAGGTCCTTGCTATATCAGAGCTAGTGTTTACAGTGACTCCCAGCTTATTGTTAATCATGTACAAGGAGAGTTCGGGACAAAAAAGCCTCGGGCTACAGAAGTATCAAGAAATTATACAAGTATTGAAAAAAGAATTCAAAGAAGTTCAAGTTTTTCAGATCCCGAGGAAGGAGAACGCAATGGCAGATGCACTGTCAAGATTGGTGAACGTGAAGGAGAATACCCTTGAGCCTTTGGTCTACATTGAAGAGCTAGGCTTCCCGAGTACTAAGGGGAAAGAAGTATCATACGTGGAAGATGAACGATGCTGGATGGACCCGATTGTCGAGTACATTCGAGATGACAAACTGCCCAAGGACCCAAAAGAAGCCAGACTTAATTAGGGTTCTAGTAGCAAAGTTCACAATCTAGAATGGGAGGTTATACCAAAAATCCTTTGTTGGGCCATTACTCAGATGTCTAGGACTAGAAGGATCGAAAAGAGCCTTAGCGGAAGTTCATGAAGGAATCTGTGGAGCTCAGATGGGTGGACAAGCCCTGGCACACAACATACTCAGGCTCGAGATATATTGGCCAAAGATACAAGAAGATGCTTTGGAGTAGGTGCGTCATTGTAAGAAATGCCAAGTACATTCAATAGTGTCAAAAAGACTAGCTGCACCCCTAACATCAATCCTTGACCAGATCCTGTTCACCACGTGGGGAATTGACATCATGGAGAAATTCACCAAGGCTTCTAGCAGTCGGGAAAACTTGATCGTGGCAATAGATTACTTCACCAAAGGGGTTGAAGCAATTCCAATGGCCACTATCACCGAAGAGAAGGTAGAGAAATTTATGCTAGAATCCATCATACACAGGTTCAGCATCTCAAAGGTCCTTGTTATTGATCATGGGACACAATTTGATAATCCACAATTCAACCTATTTTGTGGAACTTACATGATCGAGCACCGAATGTATTTAGTAGCATACCCCCATAGCAATGACCAAGTAGAGGTAACCAACCAAACCTTGCTAGATGGAATCAAGAAGAGATTGGAGTCCAACAAAGGGTTGAAGAACTCCCGAACGTGCTTTGGGCTTACTGAACAATGGCTCAAACACCAACGAGTGAAACACCATTTAAATTGGCCTACGAGTCGGAAGCGTTAGCTCCGGTAGAAGTAATGGCTGGGACTCTAAGAGAACGGGAATTTGAAGAAAAAACTAATGAACAAGGCTTGATAGATCGCTTGGACCTACTAGACGAAGTTCGAACAAAGGCTATTGCTCGAACTCAGTACTATCACAGAAGCATTGCGTCACACTACAATGCTCGAGTAAAGCGCCGATAGTATCGTTTGGGAAATTTAGTTTTGAGGAACACTCTTGTTTCAGATCCTCGCCACCAAAAGAAGTTGGATCCCTCCTGGGAAGGACCATACATGATCGTGAAGCCAGTAGGATCGGGCACTTATAGATTAAAGAATCCAATTACTGATCAAGAGCTGGATTGATAGTGGAATGTAAGGCATCTGAAGAAGTTTTATCCTTAATTACTTTTTGTACTCCCGAATGAGATTTTTTTATATCAATGTAGTTAAGGTTTAATAAACCAAACCTCTTTTGAATGAGGGGCAATATGGGTATAATGTTAGAATTTCAAAAGGGTCCTATTATGACCGAATGAGACCTTCCAACACTTAGAGAATTTCTTCGAAAACTCCCAAGTAAAGGCTTCGGGTATCCCTGAATGAGACCTTCCTACACTCAAAGACTTTCTTCGAAAATCCCTAAGTAAAGGCTTCGGGTATCCCTGGATGAGACCTTCCAACACTTAGAGAATTTCTTCGGAAATTCCTAAGTAAAGACTTTGGGTATCCCCGAATGAGACCTTCTAACACATAGAGAATTTCATTGGAAATTCCTAAGTAAAGGCTTCGAGTATCCCCGAATGAGATCTTCTTACACTCAGAGAATTTCTTCAGAAACTCCTAAGTAAAGGCTTTGGGTATCCCCAAGCAAGGCCTTCTAACACTTAGAGAATTTCTTCGAAAATTCCTAAGTAATGGCTTCGGGTATCCCCGAATGAGACCTTCTAACACTTAGAGAATTTCTCCGGAAATTCCTAAGTTAAGGCTTTGGCTATGCCCGAATGAGACCTTCCCGACTAATGCCCTTTCATACTAAGGAATAAAGCGAAGGACTGACGAGATTGTTGGATCAAGATAAATATTGGTAAGTTGGAATATGCTTGTTGGAATTATGTATTAGACAATCTTTGATAACAAAGAAAGATTGTATTAACAAAGGCCATAGGGGGCCAGCCAACCCTTTACTAAAAAAAAAAAAAAGAAGAGGGTGAAAACCAAACGCAGTTGGCGCAAAAAAAAAAAAGAGAGTAGTTTCTTCATTGCTAATCAAGGGGATTTGGGTTCGGGAGTCTTCAGAAGGGAGTTGCTCGCTCGGAGGCTGCTTAGCGTTGTAATTTGGGAGGTCATTATTTTCCTCCATGTCTTTAGGCTCAGCATTGGCTAGGCACTCATCGCTCAACTAGCCTTCCACATTCTTGTTTACCGGTGCATGGTCGTCCTTGGCAAATATCCATATGGGAGCCTTCAACTTCAGATCCTCGAAGACCTTAGCATTGCAAACGTCTTGGTGGAGCTCAGTTGGGAAAGAAGGGTCCCACCTCAAGAGGTACCTCCATTACCTCATTTTGGCCATCCCTGGAGGCCATGGAGTTGTAGCTCACCAAGAGCAGGGTGAAAAACTTGTTGTTCAGATACTTTTGAGCACATGCCTTCCTCAATGAGGGGGTCAATCTCTTAGGACTAGTTTGGATGGCAGCAAGCAACCGATCATGGAGATCCTCTTTCTCCCTTACAAAGCTCTCAACCTTGGCATTTGAAGAAGATAGAGCAGCTTTCAGTTCCACAACCTCCTTCTCCAGCTCCTCGACCTTGGCCTTGGCCACCATTAATTCTCCGGCAGCCTTTTAGAGCTTAGAGCCTCCTCCTTCAGCTTGGCAACCTCCTATTGATTGGCCTTCACTTTGCCTTCACAACGCTTAGCCCAAGCGCTGAGACGACCAACCCTCAACAGAGCTTCCATATATGTATTGAAATTCTCAGTGAGGACCCTATAGAAAAATGAAGAATGGTTAGCAAAAAAGAGGAAAACAAAAGCATACAGGACGAACAACAAAAGAAAAAACATGAATAAGTGTACCTGATGGAGAAGTTCACGAGCTCCTCATCGGGCATGGAATCCAAGACCTCCCGTTCAGCCGGCATTTGGGTGTTAATGGCCCATTCGACCGACAAGTCAAGAGTTTCAAGAGATTAGGTCCCAAGCCCTTAACTTCCATGGAATGTAAGAGCTCTCTTGCTCGACACTACTCCTTTTTGAAGCAGCCTCATTTGCTAAGTCCTTTCTCTTCAACAGGCTCGTTTCCCTTTGTAGAAGGCTCCTACCGAATCTGCAAAAGCCCTTTGGGGGCATTGGAAATGATGGACTTCGAGGTAGGAGAATCCTCAGGCTCCTTCTCTTTTCTTTTGGTTCGAGCTGCCCAATCCTCGTCAGCCTCGAATCCTTGCTTTGCTAAGGCCTTAACAGCCTTGGGGTTGTATCGGGGAGGCACTGCAAGAAAAAGGAGGGTCAGTACAATAAGAGAATAAATATATAACAACAAAGTCAAAGCTATAAGGGCTTGGGAGCTCACCAAGGGCCAAACCCCACCATTGAAGAACTACCTCATACTCCATGGCAAGGCCATGGATCTCCTAACACAATCGGATAGCCTTTATTGTTCAAACGGCCTTGTCCTCGGCAAGAGAAATGGGAAGAGGGTGATTCACTTGGGTGTAGGAGTTCTGGCGGCTCCAAGTGATTGGGAAATTTAGTTTGGACAGTGGCACTCAAAAGAACAAATATTGATGATGCCACCCCTTATGATTTGATGGGCAGGTCCCCTCAGCAAGGATCCCAACCATCCTAATTCGCTCTTAGTGCGCTTTGAGAAAAAGACCCAACCTGGAGGGTTGGACTTACTAAGATAGTGAAATTGAGAGAACAAAAGAAGAGAAGGGGTAACTTCGAGCACGAGACATAACCCGATGAACCCTATGATATGTCTCCAGATATTTGGGAGGAGCATACCATGACTAAGGTCCCAATGCTTGAGGATTTCAACAAAAATAGGAGCGTACAAAGGGAATCTCACCCCACTCTTCAGAGTATCAACGCAAATTGAGAACTCTTTCGGGGGGTTCAAATTCACTCTCTCGTTCGGGTTAGGAACTCAAAGGAGATAGAAGAAATGAAGAGAAAAGTTGGCGGATATTTCTTCCACCTCGGTGGAGCGGGTATAAGAAATGTAGAAGGAGGGGCCATTTGTAGGCCTCTTTGACAGTCGGGAACAACCAACAATTGCTTGATGGGAAGCTTTTTGCTATCGAGAAGGGGAGGCAGAAATGATCCTACCTTCAACAACATTCCTTGATTGCTCCCTAGGGTTTGAGAGAATGGAAGATAACCAATGATCGGTGATCCTCTCATTCTTGTCGCCCGATAGCTCTACCGAAGCCGAAGGATTGGGTTGGTTTGCAGAATCATCTCCATCAATCAAGCGGTTGACGGAGTCATTGTTGGAGGTTCTACCACTACCCATTGAAGAAGAAAGAATAAACAACGAAAGAGAATGGGAAACTTAAGTAAAAATTTGGAGGAAGATCACGAACCCGAAAAGAAAAAAAATTGAGGAGATAGAAGGAACAGATCTGAAGAGCAGAGGACCTACTTGATTTTAGAATGAGTTGCGTGTGAGATTTGGAAGTTGCAGATTGAAGCTGAAATACTTGTGGTTTCAAAAACTTGCTGAGGACTTCAATCACAGGTGAGTTCGCGAAATGGCAGTGTAGAGTTAGAATTGTTGAGTGAAGGGGTTTAAATAGGTGTGAATCAAAGTTTGGATGAACGAGATCAATCTTAATCCATGGATGGGGATGAACGACAGTTCGAGTGGAGTAATCAATGAACAAGATTAATGGAGAATCAACGGTTGAGGAGAACTAATGGGTCGAGCATAAGGAGGTAATGATGGTAGCGCCTCCCAGGGACCATGTGGCGTGCAACACAGGTTACAAAAAATGCATGCGGCTCAACAACATACCGTTGCGCAGGCAAAGTAATAAATGCGACGTTTGAAGATCGAGAGAACATTTGGCCTTCCACTCACTATAAGATGATCGTGACCGGGAAAAGGACAAACCAAGCCATCGGTCATTAAATCCCTATCACTTGGCCTGGGGAGCTCGTGATGAGGATAAAATAGCACCAAACCGGGTAACTGGGTTCGACAACGGTTGGTTCAATGATCCTGGTTGGGACTGGCTTAAGCATTGAACCAACAGGAAACATGAAGCTTATGGTAAGAAATGTGTTACTGAGGAATTCAGGATACACAATCATATCATATAAGGTAACTACCATTAACTCCAAAAGAGGGGGAGAAAACCCTATGATCGGGCGGCTACCTGGAAAAATCGTGAGTTGATCTAACAGTCAAAGATGAGAGGTAAACCCTATATAAACTAAAGCATTACGCAAAGCAGAGGCATCTGAAATTTTCCCCCTCCATTAACATTATTCAATTAAGCTCTACAACTAGCAAAAACTTCATAGTGTTCCAACTACTGGCTTAACCTTCGAAGGTGGATTCACGACCGAGCAGTCAGCCCACGTTTAACCTTGTTTTGCATGCAAGCTTCAAGGAATCCGAGAGCAGAACAATTTTTGGAAGAGTCTTTGCTTTCTTTATCTTTTTTCCTTTTTTTCTTTTTTTGGATAATAAAACAAAAATTCATTATTTAGAAAGAGGTTTTGCTGGTCCCATTCACTATTGTTATTGTTACTACTGCTGCAACTATTGCTACTTCATGCTTGCGGCCATCCTTGCTATACTAGTAAACCAAGCTCAGAGCATGGGGTATTTAAAAGATGCTCCATTGGAGTCTATTAAAATGTTAATCAAATCCGGAGTTATGGCCATGGGCCATGCACTTTGTTGGAGTCTATGTAGGAAGTTGAGTCCTCCATAGAGTCCACCAAATTTCATGAACCTGTTTCTTTAGTACTCTTGCATGCTCAAGCCCTTTCTTTATCACAAAGAGCAGCACCTCCAAGCCATTCCCATTTTCCAACCACCTAATGTTGTAATAGTGAACTTCCCCATTTCATGCTATCCCCACACTCCATCTTGACCTGCTCAAAAGTTCATTAGATACCTCTGCAAACAATCGAATGGGTGAATGACTATAATGTAAGGAAGGCATAGGAGTACCTATATATTCTTGCACAACATTATATGTATTGATATAGGCATCACTATTCATCCCCTTTTCTCTGCCAATAGGGAAAAATTAAATTCACCTACCCATTTAGATACATTGCTTATGATTTGTGGGGGTTGGGTTTTTCCTTTTTGAACATGATAAAATTCCTCTCTCTCCAAAGGAAATAATATAATTTACTATCTTCGCCCATTACGATTTAACAAACTTTAAACTGGTAGCCTTGCATTCAAGAAACGCTAAAACAAAGATTTAAACTTAGGATGTAATGGTAATTTCTATAAAAAAAAATTGCTCCACACTTAAAATTCATTGACATTGGTGGGATATTTTTATTTCATCAATGATTGCACAACCAGTTTGGCAGAAAACTCGCCATTAACAAAAAGATACTAGAGCTTGCCGAACTAAAGTAGAGTCAATGTGCCATGGACTCTTCTATCTTTTTGAAAGGTTAAGAGTTACCTTGCTAAAAACACTTTTACACCCATGACCGGTTACCATAAGACCATGCAGCATATTTCCACAACCAAGTTGGTGCTTCATATGGGATAAATCCAGCAATACATCTGCAAATGCAAATGTAAATCTCCAGTAGGTTTACTTCAACCTTTACTAGTTCCAAATCAAATTTGGGAGGATATTCAGGTGGATAAATAATGTTTTGTCTAAATATGCTCACTTCATTCCAGTTTCCCGTCCTTAAACTGCCATAATAGTAGCCTAATGTTCTTCAATCATGTATTTAAATTATATGACATGTCAAAATCAATATCTGTGATTGAGATCTCATGCTGCAATTACTTGTTGATTCTTGAATCCACTCAGTATCTTAGATCCGTTAAATATTAATAAAATATTCTACATAAGATGGGCATTATTGATTGTATCTAATTATGATTTGGGTTCCTTATTTGATTTAGTATGAAAGATATACAATCACTAGAACCTTGATATGGGCTAGCTAAAGTGGGTTAATGGGGACCATTAGCTTGATGGAGGATCTAATAGGTTTCCCTATATAAAGAGATGCTAGGTCCCTCCTTAACCCTAATTAATCACTTGTTATTCTCTATACATAATTTAGAGAGTGGTTATTCCATCAAGCGAGTGTATAGGGAGGAACTTAGAGGAGAAGATTCAAGTACCAAAAGATTGTTCACTATTTGTAGGAGACCAAGGAAGAGATTCTACTACATTCTATCTCCAATGGATACCTAAAGAAAGTATGTTTCATGACTTTGTTATGTCATTATTACGGTGTTTTTAATCAATCTGTGTGATGTTGGCCAGATTTATTTTTACATGTGGTACCAGAGCAAACATAGAATTAATTAAAGACCCATAAGAATGTTAAATTTTAGCTTACAAAAGGAATCTTAAAAAGGAAGCTATGAATTTCTTAAACTTTATCCCCTGGGTTTCTGTCTAAACAGTACACTTTTTGTCTATAACCTTTTTTTTTCTTTTCTAAAAAGAATCTTAAAAATTCGAGACCACTCCGCCTACCACCAAAAAAAAAAAAAAAAAAAGAAGAAGTTGATACATTATGGACCACCAATGAATGTCGACATGGCGCCACGCCCTATCGAAATCCGGTAGTTGTTTTCTAGAATTTTTAAGTAATCATTAATTAAAAGATATGCCAACATGGTAATTCAGCCGGTCAACGGGTCATATTTGACTTAACCTATAACCTGTCTAATGATCCTAATCACAGACCCAGTAGGTCATCTAGGTCAACCCAGTTGACCAATCAACGATCTGGACAAGGTGAGGTGAGGTGAGGTGAAATTTGACCTAGTCTTGTTTGATTTATTTAGTGACATGACCTGGTTTTTGACCCAACGAGTCGACCCAGTAATGGTGTGACTCAATTTGCTTTGACCAGTCAACAACTCTATTGTTTTGGTTCATTTTAATTATGGCTCGTTTCGATTGAACCGTTTGATTGATTTGTTTTAAAAAATAAAATAAAACTCTAGAATGCTCTACACTTAATTGTTCTTCAATTTCTAGCCAAACAGCAAGGAATTTTGAAGTGTGCTCTTGGGGTTCTATGCTTTGGATCCTTCAAGACGCAGTTCATTTTCAAGACCTAATTTTACTTCTATATACATGAATTAATGATGTGATATGCTTATGACTTTTGTACTTTCTTCGTTGTTAGGCGGATTTTTTGCATGGTTCTCATACTTCATATTATGGTCTTTAGATTGTGAGCATGTTTCATGTAATTATTGTTTAATTATGTAATGTAAAACATGCATCTTTGGTAATCCTAAAACCCTTTTTCAAACAATGTATTAGCATGTATTGTGATTTTATTACAATCAAACCCCTTGCCACATAGTTTAAAATTACAACTAATATTATTTTGTAGGTAACATAACATATATTCCAAAATATGAAAGAATTTCATAAGCTTGATTGTGGGTGACTGCCAAAGTAGCATTTATGGTTGGGTGTATGGAATACCAATAATATATGGTAATTGGATGTCTTTTGGCATTAATGTGCTTTTATATACCTAAATGTGGTAATTTTGTATTAGGATTAAGAATATGATATGACATATCCAGCATATGGTTGGGAGTTGACTGCTCCAAGAAGTTTAAACACACAAAGGTAGCAAATTTTCGAACGTTGGAATGCTCCAGTGGCGGCTAATAGTGAGGGAGTATTGTAAATATATGTCATCAATTTTGCCCAAAAGTGTTTTACATGATGATAAGTATAGCTCTCTCTAGTGATGTATTTAAAAGTTACATTTGTGTCCTCTCCACTAATGTACATATACATGTCATATTACACACATTGTACTAATAAAGCATGTTTAATTAGTTTGATTTTAGTCACCTTTTGTATCCACAATAATATAGTTTGAGATTCTTATGAGACCAAATTTTAAGAAAATGAAAGAGAATGTATTGTTTACTACGAAAATAATAGATAACCACACATCCTTAGTTACTGAGAAACCCACTAATATAACTCATGAGAGTATAGAAGATAAAGTTGGTTCATATTGCCTAGTGAGAAGTGTTGGAATATTGCTCTTTGAGCGTGAGTGAATGAAAATCATTCATTATGGAAAGTTTGTGGAAATAAATGCATGACTTAACTATGGACTATTAGGTGTTTCATTTCCCAAGTATAGTTCATCAATGGAGGGTTATCAGACTTTTTATTTCCCAAGGGACTTCTCATTTCCCTAGCTTGGTTCTAGCTTGGTTATAAATGACCAAAGCTCTTCATTAAACTGAATTCATTAAGTTTGGTTGTAAACGCCAAGGACTTTTCATTTTTCAAGCTTGTTAATGAGACAAATATTTCCACTATAAATTGGGACCCCCCCCCCCCTCTTGATGAAGACAAGTCTTTTGGGATTTTTCTTTATTGTGAATTAAAGTTGTGTTAAGATTGCTTTTAAACTCTTCATAGTGTTTTGTGGGTCTTGTTAATGGTTTATTGAAGTTCTTCCTTTGACAAGTAGAAGGTTTTGGGAATATTCCCTCTTTCAGTTTTAGAGTCATGCTAAAGTTCTTTTGAGAGTTTTGTTATTTTGTGGTATTTCGGAGATAGAAAAAAGGCACATATCAAGTTCGTCGTAGCAGTCTACTTTGTGCTAAGTATATCATTGTCCGTCCTTACATCCTAGGAGACAGATGTCCATTGAATCCTCAAGCACACTTCGGAGGGGGTGAATCTGTTTTAAGGAAAGTGTCTGATGTGCCTCAACAGTTTTCTTCTCCTTTTGGTTCAAGTTCTGTTTACATGTCTTTCCAATTCTTCTCTTAATTCTTTATTCCCCTAATTATATTTGCAATATGGCTAACAATCTTAAACAGATTCTTTAAGGTATAAGACATGGGTTTTTGTTCTAAGGGAAAATACTAGAAGAGATCCAACTTCTGGCTGAGAAGATGGAAACCGTTGAGGGGCTTGTTCTTGATACTCTTTTAAATTTCTGAGAAGATAAATTACTTATTGCAAATGGTGTTAATCTCAACAATCTCGAACATTTACGTAGTGTAAATGAGTGGACGTTGACATTGGTTTAATAACTTATTATTTGGTGCAAGCACAGTGAAAGTCATCTTAATTTTATTGCTGAGAGGTTATCCTCATCAATTGATCTATTAGACATCATGGTGAGGACTGAGAGTTTATTGGATACTTTAGTTGTTAAGAAACTCCATGAGCTACAATCAAAATTGTTTAATGCTCCTATTCTAAAGATCTAGTGAAGAGGGACCATATGATATTTTTACCAATCTTATGATGTTTGAAACATTAGTACAAGATTGCTATATAATTGCAAGTTACATGTAATTTTAATTCAAAATGGTAATCCTCAGTGAGAATATTACATAGTGGTTCATTGCTTTAGCATAAAAAAACCTTCCTTAAATTATGAGAATGGGTATACAAAGATGACTTCTATGAGCTTTTCATCTTTCTATTTGGTTATTTAGAATGTTAACCTATCATTATAGGTTACAGTTTCATTTACTTTACTTTCTCAATATATTTAACATAAAGAGAAAGAAAGTTGAAAGGAAAGAAAAGGGGGGGGGTCGTATTGTTTGTATGGCTTTTCATCTTCCTCTGCTCAAAGTGGGTAAATTAAAGGTTTCAAAGGATTGTTTATTCAAGCTCAAGGCGCCATTACATTGGTTCTTATCAATTTTGTAAAGTAAGTGTTTTGAATTTACTTCTTCAATCATTTCATCTCGTACCTTGTGACCGCCAACCATTAAGAGTTTGGGCACAAAAGAAGATTTTAAAGTTCATCTTGTGCATATTATTCTTTTGAGAGATACTTTGTCCAAGATGTTTACACAACATTGTCATGTTCTATTTAATATGATTGTCATTTGTTTTTGTTGGGTTGGATGTGAAAACTCTAAACAATAAAAGTCGTTAGCCTTGATTATATTGTTTTATAACAAAGTTAAAGGCATGGATCTTTTGAAACTACAATAGTTCACTGGGTTATAGTTTCATGACTAAGTGTCTTTACTTGGTTCATATGTTTGTTATATCTAAATACCTTGTTAGTTCCAAGCAACATGTTTTGGAGATAACAACTCCATAACTACGTTATGAGATGGATGAATTGCATAGACATACGGGCTAGATAATAATCTAGTGTGATCAATATGAGTAACTTCAATTTTAGTTTTTTACTTTGGTGTGAGATTATTGAGTTATATGGATATTGCAATCTCCAATGCTCATAGAGTATCTTGGCATAAAATAGTAGAAAGAATATGTTCTGAAATTGGATATTGACCACAATTGTAATTGTTATTTATTGTTATCTAGTTTATATACTCTTTCTTTTGAGTGCAAGTAGATGAAAAGTTTACATGGGTGGCTGGATTTATTAATGCATGTCAATGCCATATATATTTGGCATATCATAAATTTATCACGTTGAAATGTGGCTAACAACCTGTGTGTAGCCAACTCAATCTCCAACTTGGACTGTTTGAAGGGTTGAACCTCAAACTTGGAAATAAAAGATGTTTTGTTTAACGACAATATATCTTGTATGATTCTTAAAAGATGATCTTCCTACTGTTGGAGAGGATGAGTCAAAGGCACTAGCTGTGCAAACTATTGACTTGTGGAAACACTCTGATTTTCTACGCCGGAACTATGTTCTAAACGGTTTGATTTAGCGCACTTTATGGTGGGTATAGCTTAACGGTTCCACAAAAAGAACTATGGGAGTCATTGGACCTCAAGTAACTATTTGAGGATACTGATGAGGAAAAGTTCTTGATGGGTCAGCTCTTGAATTTCAAAATGGTGGACTCAAAAATAGTGACAAGTCAAGTTCTAGAACTCCTAAGGGAATGACCTGAGGGAGTCTTTCCAAGTAGTTGCAACAATTAAAAAGCTACCATCTACGTAGAAAAACTTCAAGAGCTATTGGAAGCACAAAAATAAATAAATGACCATATTATCTATTAGAAAATGTGCTATACAATGCAAGTATATTCACTTGTATGTAGCTCCATGTATATATGACGAACTTGAGTTGTGCTGGAATATTTTTCTTGTTGATCACACCTTGTTGTAATCATAACCGAGACCGGCGGGTGGGGTGTGACATATATGGCCACACAACATCACTGCTCAGCAAATTGGATATGATTACCATGGACTTGGAGTAGGTGCCTTCACCTTGGATTGGGCTGGGATCTCAGTGTACCATGGCAGTCCACTGGTTGCACCTTGGCACGCTATCGTCAATGTTGGGGTTGGGTTCATCATGTTTATCTACATAGTTGTCCTTGTATGTTACTGGAAATTTAACACCTTTGATGCTCGGAAGTTCCCCATATTTTCAAATAAGCTCTTTACTTCTATTGGACAATCTTATGATACCACTAAGATCTTAACTCCACAGTATGATCTCAATGTTGCTGCATATAACAGTTGTGAAAAGCTTTACCCCAGTCTTTTATTTGTTCATTCAATTGAATCAGGATTGGCAAGATTTACAGCAACACTGATTCATGTAGCGCTCTTCCATAGCAGGTAGGTTGTCTGCTTTCTAAATTTTGACGATATTCAAAAAGTGCAAATATCACCCAAAGCACCAAAATAATTCTAAAAGATGGTAATGTGTTATTTTGGAAGAAGATAACAATTTTGAAGAAGGTGACATTTTAATTATAAGGAGTTCAATCAATCTTGTAATTCCAATTTAGATATTCTTTTAATTTCCCTCTCAGTCTTCTTCTTGGATTGGTTGAGATGGAGAGTGGTGAAATAAGGAGAACTAATTAACGAATGCAATTTTTTGGATACGCACCTGAATCGAACTACGGACTTCAGTGGTAATCTTAAGAGGATCTCATTGATTAATTTGCCTGGTAAATAGGGCTCCATCACAGCCATCTCATTCTTCTTCTTCCTTTGCAGAAGAGAGGGGGATTTTTACTACGGTTTTAGAAGCGATGAGTTGGAAACCAATTGAAGATTTGCTTGAGGGTCGAGCTTGAATATAAAAGAATACGATTACAATTCAAACTGAAATACTCAATCGATCAAATCTTGAGCTATCTCAAACTCCTCTTGTAGCACATTCCGTGTCAGGTAAGGATAGAGATATTCTTTTCTTTTTTCTTTTTTTCTCGTAGTTAAAATTCTATTCAAATCTAACAAGACAGTGGGATTGAAATCTTAGGGAAATTTTATCGAAAAAAATTTGAGAAAATTATGTCATCAGTTACGTTTACGTTTCTAATTATGCCACTAAGGTCTGACATTTCATCTAAAATTTGGGGGTGTTTCTGTCAAATTTTGGATTGGAGGGCTAACTCTTATCATATGGATTTTTGTCATATCTTATAATTCCAATCATAGCTCACAAGAGTCAATCAATCTTCACTTAGGGTATGCTTTTCCATCATATATTGTGATTTCAATTACTAAAGTCAATTAATCTTCTCTTACCATATGCATTTTAGTCATATCTTGTGATTCTAATTAAAAAGTTAATCAATCTTCTCTTAGAATAAGCATTTCTATCAAATCTTATAATTCCAATTATAAGAGTCAATAAATCTTCTCTTACTATATGCATTTCCGCTATATCTTGTGATTCCGATTACAAGAGTCAATCAATTTTTCCATATGCATTTTAATCATAAGGAGAACTAAGCAAGATTACCATCTTCTACAAAGGAAGAAGAAGAATGAGACGGCTGTGATGGAGCCCTATTTACCAGGTGAATTAATCAATGTGATCCTCTTAAGATTACCATTGAAGTCCGTAGTTCGATTCAGGTGCATATCCAAAAAATTGCATTCGTTAATTAGTTCTCCTTATTTCACCACCCCTGGATCCATGCTTATGATTGAATTTGAATATTGTAAAGTTTTAGTTTTGTGTTTTTGAGTTGTGAAATTGCAGTTCTTTGAATGTTTTTGAAGAATTTTGAACAAATAGTAAAAGTTTTAGTTTTCTTTTATTTGTTGTATATAAACTGTGGTTTACATAAATTATCTACATCAAATCTATTTTTGAACTTACAAAAAGTGTTCTGCTTCTTATTTCAGAATCTTGTGTTTCCAGATCTGAAAGGGAATAACTCTCTGCTTCTAATTTCAGATTCTTCTATTCCATATATGTGTGTAATACTTGTATTAGATAGAAACATAGTTTACCACTCATTCGTATTTTAAGATGGTATCAAAGCATTAGAACATAATATAGCATATTGTATATTCTTCTCTCACACATGGTATAACGTATCATGAATGTCATATATATACTATATTGGGTAGAAACACAGTTTATTACTTGTTTATGTTCTAAGATAGTATCAGAGCATTAGAGCGTAGTATACTGTATATATTTTTTCACATACGATATATCGTTTATATATATATAGTAGCAAAAATGTACGTGCAAATGCACATGGAGTTTTTGCTCCTAATTTAATTATATTGAAGATTACAGATTATAGATTTTTAATGATACATAATTTGACTTAAATAATTTTTAGCTCTACTTATGGTTTTGTTCTTATATAAATAGAAATTATTATAATAAAATATTGAGATATTGACATAAAGTGTTAGAAGAGAGCTAATATGGGAGTTAAATGTTGTGCCATCTAAATAATCCATGGAACGTGGTTGTTTGCATTTTTTTTATTCCATTATGGGATAGCGGCTAATACTATTCTAATAAGTTAAGTAGTCATCATCTAATCAATTGACTCCAACTCCAATACCGCCCGAGGCCGCTCATTTTGTGTCGCCTTAAAATAAATGACTCTTTAATACGATCATTTCGATCTTATCATTCCTAGTTTTGCCACTCATCTATATTAATATCCTCATTTTAGCTACAGTTAAGATATAAATTATATTTAAAATTCTATAGTAGTATGTTTAAACCATTGCAAAAAACATGTTAGATTTTATAATACATTGATTTCCTTTAAACATTCAAAAGTACCAAAAGCAATTTACATACATGCATTGTTTTCAACTTCTAAATAGAAATAAAGAAAAATGTCGTCAAACAGCCAACAAATAAAAAGAGCTAAAAAATAGAGATGACAAGAGGTTCTTTTCATTTTTTTTTCCGATTTAAAATGAAGATTATATTAACCTTGACGGTCAAAATAACTTGGCTCCTCAAGCTTTAAATTATGCATAACACCTTGCATTCCTATGTACAAATCTGAAAGCTAAATAATCAAAAGTAAGCTTAATACTAATGATATCTTCCACTAAGCTTGTGGTCATCTAGTCGATAGTGTTGGTTTCTCCATTCCACCGGTTTGTAATCAGAAGAGTTGAGAAGTCTAGGTAGTGGGAGGGATTGAGCCAAGCGTATAACTTCTTTTTTTCGATAATAAAACAATGGAGTCAAGGACTCAAAGAGAAACTAAAAGGAAGCTGCATCACAATCCGCCTGAAGGATCTCCTCCAACCCGTGGGGAACATCATGAAAGAACATCCAAGAGCACTCCAAATTGAGTGGAAACTTAGACATCCAATCAACAACCTTATTAGCAGTACATCCAATACATATGCATCGCGTACTCACCATCTCATGCAACAAAACACCAATTCGCTCAACTAAATGACCAAACCTCCCACAATCCACACAACATGGATCCAAAAGCTCTATTGCTAGAAATTCCACATAAGTTGTTGAAACACCAGTCAAGACAAATGTTCCTACTACTATAAATGACCCACCTGTAGGGGCGGACCCAGGATTCAATATTGGGGGGGGGGGCTAAAAAATAATTACAAAATTTTTAGTACTAATATTCAAAAACGAAAGCGTACTAATAATACTTCAAAATCTATATTAAATTCTTAAAAATACAATAATAAGTGAAAAGCCACAAAACAAGTGTCTCATAATGGAACTCGACGATCTTTGAGATCGCGAAAATCCTCAATAATTGATTCTGTACTGATTTTCTTTGCAATTTCTCTTTCAAAATATAGCATCATAGAATCTGTGAGAAAATCATACTCCATCCTATTCCGCAAATTAGTTTTAATAATCTTCATGACAAAAAATGCTCGTTTTGAAGTTGCAGTAGAAATGGGAAGAGTAATCAATAGTTTGATTAACCGATAAATAAGTGGGTATATGTCAGATTTTGTTGACCTCACCAACCACTGACACAAACTGCTAATGGTTGACATGTTCGAATAATCTGGACCTTTGACTACATCAATCTCATTGTGTCGTAGCTGTACTTTCAAGTGATCTCTCTCATGCTCAGTAAAATCTTGAGGATAATATTTAGCCACAAGTTTGCAAATATCATCAATTCTAAAATTCTCGCATCCGCTTCAAGGATTCAAAGAATAACTAAGAGTAAGCAACTCTATAACATGCTCATTGAATCTACTATTTAGCTCATTCAACTGGCTATCAATTGTAGCACAAAAAATATTTGCTCGATAATGTTGTTCAACTGTAAAATCATCATGTTGCTGGCGAGCTCGACCCTTCCTTCCAACAAACTGAACACTCATGTTAGGGACATCAATATTGCGATTTTCACAAAAAGATATCACATTAGTCAAAAGCTCATCCCATCCAACATCTCTCATTTCTTGAAAAAGTTTTTTTTGTAGTGGACACAAGTTGAATAGCATTTAAAATGTCTTTAGACTTCCGCTGCAAAGCTTGACAAAGCAAATCGGTGATGTTCATAATATTTTGCATTAGATGCAAAATCATAACAAAATCAAAGGAGGCCAATGTATCGTATGCCGAATTACGCTCTCTACGATGAAGTAGTCCCATTAATACTCATGGCGATCAAGACCTCACATGTAGCACCATACACACTTATCAAACTTGAAATAGATCTCAAATGAGAACCCCAACGAGTATCCCCAGGACGTTGTAAAGTTCTAATCTGATTTAGCCCACTTCTAGTTTCAAGTTCATCCAATGGAGATCAAGTATGCAATTTCAGAAGCATGAGCAACTTTTAACTCATCATTTTGCTTACTGGAGGCACTAGCAAGATTGATAATAGACACCAATTTGGAGAAAAAAATTTCTCAATTGGATCAACACTTCTAAAAGTTGCAACTAATGCCAATTGCAAAGGATGAGCAAAACAGTGGATATAATAGGCATGTGGACAGTCGGTAACTACTAAGGCTTGTAACCCATTCCACTCACCTTGCATGTTACTTGCTCCATCATATCCTTGGCCTTGGATATTGTGAATGTTAAGCCCATGATGAGAAAGGGTAGAAAAGATAGCGGTCTTCAAAGTCAAGGTTTTTGTATCTGAAACATGAACAAGATAAAAAAACGCTCTTGTACAAATCCCGCTTTGTCAACAAACCTTAAAACGATAGTCATCTGCTCTCTTTTAGATTCATTGCGAGATTCATCCACTATTAAGCAAAACTTTGCATCACCAATCTCTTTACAAATTTCCTTCTTCACTCTATTTGCTATAATATGTAAAATCTTCTTTTGTATCTTAGGTGATGTGTATGATGCATTTTGAGTAGCATTATCCAACACAATTGTTGCAACTTTATCATTGTAGGAAGCTATCAACTTTAAGAATTCAATAAAATTTCCCCTATTTGACGAATATTTGCTCTCATCATGACCTCTAAGAGCACAACCTTGAGACACAAGCAATCTGATCACATCAATTGAGGCTTTCAAATGCAGTCGATTGTTTTCAATCTATTGAGATGTATAATTTCCAATCATCAAATCAATATGTTGATCTTGTTTCATTAAGTTTGCACAATCTTTTTGAGCAACGTCGTGTCATGAGTTGATTTGCCTTCCCACATGATTTATTAAACCACACTCTTTTCCACCCACTTTCTTCCAATTTTTAAGTCCATCAATAGTGAATGTCACTTGTCCAGAGTTCGCTCCAGGCTTATTGAAAAGAAAACATGGTAAACAAAATACTGCATCTTTAAAAGGAGAATACTCTAACAAAAAAGGATAAACCTTAAACCACGAAGATTGAAAATGTCGAGGATGACTTGATGGCCCAGATTTTGGATACTCTTGAAGAATAAGCTGATATGGTCCAGCTTTAAGGTAACGACGCCTAATTTCATCATGTTGATCAACTGGATAATACGAAATTTGTTTTTTCAACCCTGGATCGCGCTCAAAATCATTATTTTGCTCGCTTTCAGGTATTGGAGACTGTTTAGGACGTTTTTCACGAGTTGAGGTCTCAGGAATAAAGGTAGGCAATGATGCATCAACCATGTCATTCTCAACGCCTTTTCTTTTGAAGAAAGAATCAATGGTAGACTTCTTTCCCATGGTTAAACAAATCCTTCTACTTTTGACAACTGCACCACTCGATTCACTCCCAAGGAAGTCGTAGAAGTAGTTTGTTCTCCTATATCCATTTGATTTGATTAATTGTTAAATTTGAAAAGTTGAATTAAAAACCTTCTCCTAAACTTGTAATCAACCATGAAATAAGTAAACATAAAAAAGATTCATTGAACTACTATTAAAAAAAGAAAAAGAAAAATTCAAATCTCTTTGAATTCTTTTATTTTCCTCTCCTATAGGCCTCTCAAGTTTTTCTAAAAATTTCATTGTATTCCAAAATTAACCACTATCACTAATAAGTGTATATAATTAATTTATGCCTAAAACTATAATTTTTTTTTACAATAATGGCATAATATTATTTAATACATAATAAACTTAATAAATTCAAATCAACCACAAATAAAATAATTAATTTAATAAAAAAAACAGCAATAATGAAATATTATTGCTAAGTTTTCCTAGTTAGTTTTCAATTATTTTTTTTATCAAATATTATATCTACATTCTAAGTTTTAAATACATTATTTATGAACCTTTCTCAAGTTTTGTGAGGATTTACATATGTTAATGAAAGATAAAGAAGCGAGCATAAGATTTTTCGTTCAAAGTTATTCTTGTCTTTTTCAAAAGTTTATCTTGCTTACATTAATATTTAATTATGATTCCTAACCACAACCAATGTCATAGATATCTTTTCACCAGATTTCATATATGATTGATAAGTTGGATGACTCAAGAGTTGTATTAATTTTAAGAAGTAACTCAAGGAGGTGTTATAAATTTCCCATTTATTATTCTTTGTTTGATTATGAAATCGATTAGATTAATCTAATTTTATCATTACTGATTGTTTATTTGTTTCTAGTTGAAGAAGGTGAATTTAATTTTCACTAATCATTCTTTATATGTTTCCAGTTTAATGTAGATTTAATATTTAGCAAAAAAAGGGGGAAAATAAAAATAAAACACTCGAATAGTGTATTAATGGTAGCCAAACTTAGCAAAAGGAAAGCAAAGCCTAAGAATCTACTGGAGTTTATAAGAATCCAAATGAGTTTATGTGGTTGTGTTTCTAACGTGGTGGAGGTAACTTTCATTAAAGATATATGAAAAAAAAAAAGAAAGCATTAAGCGTGTATTCAAGTATTCAACATTAAAAAAAAAAGGCATCAAAGAAAATAAATCAAGGGAGAAAGGAAAAAAAAATTAAACCGAAAAAAATAGAGACATTAATTAAAAATACCTGGTTGAGTGGTTGTAATCGTGTGGAGAAGATCCAGATTCCAGGAGAAAAGAAGTTGTAAAACTTTAGTCGTTAGAGAAGATGAGAGAATGAGAGAATGAATAGGAAGAAAAGAGAATAAGTAGAGAGAAATTTTAGGGAGAAATTTAGTTTCCAATTGAGAGTTAATAGTTTCCTCCTTAAAACTTGGATTTTAAATAAAACCCTTAGAAAAAATTAGAACGACAAATAAATCATTCATCTTAACGTTTAAATTTGTTTCCAATATCGGAGGGGGGGGGGCAAATACTAGTATTTTACAAGAAAATGAGAAAAACAAGAAGATATTACATGCATTCATATATTTTTTTTAAAAATGGGGGGGGGGGGGTGGGGGGGCATGGCCCACTTGGATTCCATAGTATACACCCTCTAAGCTCTAGCTCATAACTTTGTGAAGCTATCCCCTATAGCATATATAGATGTTTGGTAACAATTTGCTTGTTCACGTTGGTCCCTGTGCTGCTGAATTGTATATGCTGCCTTTCAAGGGCTGATATATATGAGCTGTTGATGGTTGAATGTTCACCGGTAGTTTATCTAGGTTTTGCATTGATTTGCGTAAGGGCAATGAAAGGTTATAGTTTATCCACGGGCATATATTCAAGGTAATAACAACTTTTTTGTCGTCAAAATGGGAATTAATTTTTCTCAACAAAAATGGTATTAATACGCCGTGATAGAGGATGAAGGATGTCAATGCGTACCCATCGTTGGCCTAGTAGTCTAGAGCCTTTCATCCAATTGGACAATACACCTTGAGTTGCCAATCGTGCGTCATCAGAACCATACGTTTATGATATTGTCAATGGTAGCCATTACTGTTCAAACTCAGTCAGTCAGTCAGTCTTGCTTCCTGGGCAACTTTGCACAGATGAGCTTCTAACCTTGTGTTGTTCATGAAGTCTTTCTTGACAGATTTTTCAATCTTGATCTGATGCACTTGAGTATAACTGTCCCTGTCGAAGGCTTTGGTCTGATGACAAACTTTACCCCCAGGAAATCTTTGATATGTCTTAGTGTCTTGATGCCATAAGGTGATAGCTTCCCAACAAGTACCTTTGAAACATATTGAGGGCATAATGCACATAGGATAAACAGCAAGCTCTATAAAACAAATCCAAAAGAAACTAAACCACTTGGTTGACAACAAATTCTGTAGAAACATGGAAATCCTTGTAGATAACTTCAAGAACTCAACTATGGTTAGTTTGTAAAATAGTTTTCTTTGGTCAGAAATCATGTCCAGAAAATGAAAATTGATGGGGCTTCCTTTTCCCCATAATTATTATTACTAAACTCACTTGTTTGTATTTGGAAATGGATGTACTGATTATTCACACGAATTCTTCCATTAAGTGAAGATGCATCATTTTCTCTAGTTCCAATACCACATTCATCCATATTCACCGTGAACTTGTGATGTGACCAAGTTTAAGTTAAAGAATTTAGGTCAAGTGGTGGGATCTATGTCTATTAGGAATTCCCACATTGAGTCAAAGTCTTTTAAAGGACATTAATAGCAATTTAGTTCATTATAATTCTCAGTTTTGGTGATTAATAAAGCTAGAGGATTTTATAATTTAAATGACATAAATAGCAAGTTAGTTCATTATAATTCTCAGTTTTGATGATTAATAAAGTTTGAGGATCCGGGTTCCTACTTGAGGGGGCCTTGGTAGAGTGAAAATTGTTGAAGTTCATCTTCTTCTCCATTCCAGTCATCGTCCTACGATGAAAATTGTTCATCTTCTTCTTTTCCATTCCAGTCGTCGTCCAGCAATCAAGCAACTTCATTCAAGAAATGTAGGAGTGCACTTTCAATTGCAGCCGCCTCAAGTAAGTTGAAGACCTCTCCCACCCCTCCCCTTCCTCCCCTCTCTTCCACAGTTCTTCCACTCACCCCTACCTTGTGCACTTAGGTTTTCCCCTCTCCTTGCTGCTGCATTACAACAGCAGCATCCCCCACCCTCCACCACTCTCCTGACCGCCTCCCCTAAGCCCCACGACCCTCCTAGCTCCTTCCCCCCACCGCCCTAGCATCCGCAGGTCTCCCACACCTCCCACTACCCCACAACATTCTTAGGATCCCTTCCCCTGCAGGTTCAAACCCAACCCCTTAAGCCTCCTTTTCTTCTCCCCTTATGTCGCACGACCCTTTAGGCTTTAAAACTGTAGTGAATCTCTTAGTTAGACCTTGTTTTCTCAGTCTCTAAAAATCCTACGCTTCATCTTCTTCACCTGAAAAATTTTCAACTCATCCAACTTCTGAAAAACCCTAAGTTTATAAACTTCAGACCTACCCAAGCCCTTGAATCACTAAAATTCAGTTCTGAATATGCAAAAACAGCAAAGAGAACTTATGCTACCCTAGCTTTCCATGCATGATAAAAAGATATACAAAGGACCTTGAAAACCCAATAGAGCATAGTTGTATCCCTCCTAGGCTTGAAAGTACATAAATCAACAAATATCATTTGACTTAGTTACTGTATATTTGGGGTACAAAGGAACTTCTCAGAAAAAACTTCCATCATGTCAAGTGAAACACTCCCATGGAATTGATGGGAGAAGAGTAGCATAAGATAGCTTTCTTGGTAGAAAACTTCCAGCAACCACTATTTAAAGAACATTTTTTAAATGTAAAGGATTATCTTGTATCAGTTCTCTTTCAAGTAAATTAGATAATTTCTTGCTGTCACTTTAGGATCCATAGGTTTAATATATGAATTCGACAAATATTTGAAACCTCTGATTTTAGATTTTCTCCAAGAACCAAATAGTTATTATTTCCCTCAGATATTAGTTATATTTAACTTATAGCTTTTATATTTAAATTGTTTCTTGGTTTGGATTATGCCAACAAGCAAAATGTCTTAGAAAATTATAGATTGCAAAACTAGGCATTATGTGTTGCTTAAGTTTCTTCTCACTTATGTACTAACAAGATTGTGCTCCGCCATTGTAGGGTCTTCACTTTGAGCTTGTAGAGAGAAGCATGTGAAGGGATAAAGAAAGAGTTGGAGAGAACAACATTAGCTAGCGTAGATAAACATGATATTGTAAGTTGATTTAACAATGAAGATCATCATTGGCTCATTAGGAAGTAAACTTGTGCGTGGAAGAAGAGATCATTAGAAGATGAACATCTGTGGTTAAAAGTTCTAATTTTTGAGTAGTAACTTGGGGATGTTAGAATTACTTGAATTTGTTGCTAGTTTTGCACTAATTTATAGACTGATTTATCTCTAGACTATAACAGTCATGCAGCCTCAGTGTAATTCTAGGGATAGGTATTCTATTGAAAGAATCACACGTAATCTTCATTTCTAATTTCATGCATTTAAGTGTTGCTACTGATCACAATTCACATGTAGCTGTTATGTAGAATTTTATTGTGAAGTTTGTTGAAGAAATGCAATAATACGTTCTCAATTTTGCTGTTCTTTAGGGAATGACAGATGAATTTGTAGATTATTCCCATGGGAAGCAACTCTAGGAACCGATCGAGCAATTAATGAAAAATATGAAAGACCACATTCTCAATTTCTCATGTGATTGATGAACCAACCATTGGTTTGTAAGAATCAAGTCATCAACGTTATCTCCAATCATCTGAGTGATTTGACTGATTTCTTCTCAATTACGATCACTAATTCACATTTTCAAACAGAAAATACTGAAGTTAATCAACAGAAAATATTAAAGTTAATCATAAGAATAGCATAGATGACAAACCCATACAGATTTTCATACCGTAACAAAATCTAACTGTATACCGAACCGGGCCGTTTTTCTATATCGATTTATTACCGTTTATAAAAGTACTATTTTCATATCGTACAATTTATGTGTAAGGTTTTCAAATTCAATACCGTACGGTATCGAATTACTGATACGTTACCGAATCGACACCCTTGGAGTCTACGGTTGAGATAGAAATTTCTGGGTTGAGACGAAATGCTACGACTTGTTTCCGAGTTAGATTTTACCCAAAAAAATGGCCTACGCGAAACGAGGAGAAACGGAAATCTCGAACGTAGAATTCCCTGTACTGCGATTTATTGCGCATCACTGAAGCATTCTTCTTGAGGAACACGAAAGGTTCTCTGTCTCTGGCGCGCTCGCTCGCTCGCTTTCTCTGTCTTTCTCGCTCTCTCGCTCGCTCGTTCGATTTCTCAGGAACACGAAAGCTCTCCCTGTATACGGGTAAGTTATACTTTTCTGGAATGTGAGCTCTCATCTCAACTCTCCTAATTTCATTGTGCTGATGATCTATTTTTCTTTTTTCGTTCGTTCTAATTCAGCTCCATTCTTCGTTATTTTATAATTCTTAGGAGCTCTCTGATATCATTTTTATCATTATAGCTTTTTTTCTTTTGGATTACTGAAACTATTTTCATAATTACTAAACGCAATAGATTGCAGAACGAAAAAGTAGTTCTGTTAACGCTTTGCTCAGAGCTTCAACAGACCACCTCTGCCCACAAAGATTTCAGCAGACAAAATCTTTCTGCTATTTGTCGAGTTTCCGAATCTTGCCATGATAGGATTCCAAGTGGAGTTTAATTTTTATTAATCTTCTTCAGAGTCCAGAAGAAAATCCGTCAAAGTTCTCTGAGTCCGTGAGAATTTCTTTTAGAGTTGAGGGATCTTTTTTTCTTTGGTTTTTCCTGACAAAAAGGAACACCCGAAATTCTGGGTTTTTTGCATTGCAAAGTGAAAAATAATGATTGTTGAGTTAACTTCAAAGAGGAATCTTCTAGTGTTCAAAGATGGTGGATTTTTAATAAACAAGAAGGCTGATCTATTATTATCTTTTTAATGTTGAACATGAGTTTTTCAGTCTCAGTTCGTTTTACCATCAAGACAGTCACTTTCCCAGTTAAATTGAGAAAAGGAAGAAATACTTTCAAATCAAATGGATCGCTGATCTAATTTTAATCTAGTGGATAAATATTCCAATTTATAATGAATGTTGGTTGGCAATTCTAAGGAATTGTCACAATGGAATCATGACTCTGGTTGAGCAAAGCCGTTTGGTTGTGAAAAAGCTTGTTTCCGAAGTCACCTTTTACAACATACATGTTGATTCGTTGGTGAGATCATCTTCATAGTGATCTCAGAATCACATTCACCTGAAAGAATCAAGGTGTAACAGACCAGAATCCATCTAGTTCAAGTAATCAAATAGTTTTTCTTGTATATTTAATTCTCAAACAGTTCTTGTATTATGAATTGGATTCCCTCCGTTGCACCTAGGTTGCAAATCAGAACATGCTGCTACAGAGTTAAAAGAATTACACGACCAAATGCTTCCTTAGGTGATAAAATGGGATCTAGGTGCCATTGATCCTTTTTTTCACAACGGTTTTAAAAACCATGCATCATGATTCGACGAATGCCAGTTCCAGGGAATCGTGCAACCAAATGTTTTCCATACCATTTAATTTGTATGTAGATCTTCAAAAGCCAACTTGCCTAACTGTAAGAAAGAAATGGAAGCAGAAAAAGAAAAGCAACTTTGATTTGCAGAGCTCAGAATTACTTTTAAGTGCACTCCAATTCCATATTATCTTCTCATCTACTTCATCCTCTCCCTTGACATCGCTGTCCTTTACTTCTCCTATAAAGAAAATGTGAAGGTACAATTTCTATGGCAGAACACTCAAGAATGATAGTTCTGCAGCACATCCTATAACATCAAAGGCTAAAGAGGGACCAAGAAGAACAGCAGCAAATAGCAGAAAGATATATATGGCAGAAAACTCAAGAACAATAATTCTGCAGTACATCCTATAACATCAAAGGCAAAAGAGGGACCAAAAAGAAGGGCAGCAAATAGCAGAAAGATTATGTATTGTTGCTTGCAAGCTGACATCAGTTTCACCGATGTTCGCAGCTTGTGCCATAGCTTCCATCTGTACCTGTTAACTGCACATATGACAATCACTGGAGCAACATAACTAGAAGTTTGTTCAAAACTTCACTAGGGCATTTAATTTCCTTTGAGAATATCCACCATTATGATATATCAAGCTCATAAATGACATATTGACATACTGCCTATGCCGCCAAGGGAGATGTAATGCAACAGAAAAAAAAGGGGTCAGTAACTGGATAGAATAAAGATGGACATATGTATGTGTGGATGTATCAGGCAATGATGTATAGCTTTGCATGACAAGTGTTGTAACTACCATCATATATTGATACTGTATTCTCTGTCTCATCTGTATATGTTGCCTCAGGGCACTCTTGTATAAATAGATGGAATAGCTTTAGATTATTAATATATACAGAATACTCTTCTATCATGGCATTATTGGTACATGCTCCTCTGAGCTTTCTTTTTCCCCCCTATCTTGGTTCTTGTACGCTCCTCTTTTTTCTTGTTTCTTCTGTGCCCTCTTTGTTTTCTTGGTTCTTGTTCATTTCTTTCTCAATTTTTCTGCAATGTCCTCGCTTGATATTGGCGGATCTACCTCTTTTGGAGCCCTGCCATATTTTCTCTAGTTCTGGATGTCTCGTCTCATTTGTCACTGAAGTTCTTGGCCACAAATTACCCTCTATGGTGAGCTCAGTTTCTTGCTCTTTTTCAAGCTACAATTTGCTTGGGTACATCGATGATTCGTTTTGTCATGCCTTTATACCACCTGAATCTCTTTCTTTTTGGGATCAGCAGGATCAGCTGATTTTCAGTTGGCTTCTCTCTCTCTCTCTCTCTCTCTGAGGCGGTGGTTCCTCATGTGCTAAATGCTTCAACATCTGTAGAAGCGTGGTTGACTCTTTCGGTGATTTTGCTCCGGCTTCTCGCAGTTGACTCCTTGACTATAAGAATTGTCTCAATCGCATCTAGAATTCCTCTTCTGTTACTGATTGCATTCTTGCTATTAGATCTATTGCAGTCACCCTCGCTGCTATTGATCACCTTGTGACTGATAGGATCACTTTTTGGCCACTGTCTGAGGTCTCTGATCAGACTATCATGACTTTGCTACTTCGATCTGTCTTCTACCTGAGCCAGTTTCTTATATTGCTCTCCCAGGTCTTTTGTTGAGTCATAAATGCTATCTTGCTTCTTTCACTGTTGAGAATGTTTCCCCTGTTGTCATTTCTAATGTTGTTCAGATTTTGGCTCCAATACTAGTGGTTCTAATGCCTGATCTGTTGATAATACTTCTCATTTTTGTTCTGGTGGTTAGAATATCACTCGTCGGTTAGTGGTTGGACATATAATGGTCTTTATTTCAATCGTTCTAGTCAAGGCTTTGAAAATCAAAATCAGTGGCCCGGGAATCGTAATTCTGGTTATTCTTCTGGTGGTAATGGTTTCAGTTGTTCTGTTGGGGATGCTGGTCTTGAACTGTCTGATTTTAATGATTCTTCTTCCCTCATGAGGCAGGTTTCACCTTATGTCAAATCTGTACTTTGGCCAGTCATGTTGCATCCAATTGACCTTGGAGATTCAACTTTGCCTTTTTTGGTATGTGCTCTTTCCGCCTTCCCTTCTTCAACTTGGTTGTTAGGTTCTGGCACTATGCATCACTTGGCTGCAGATCTCACTAACCTTGTCATAAGTTATCTTTACTTTGCTAATGATCGGATAGTCATTGGTAATGGTAAAGGTATTTTGATCTCCTAGTCAGGCTAATGTAGTACTGTATTTGAGTGATCAAAACAGTAGCCAAATAGGACCTTTCATAGGGAATCAACTTCAGATTTGATAGACTTAAGATAAATAAACTTCAGATAAATAAACTTCAGATATAAAGGTAGGCTGAAAACCGGAGTGGTAGAACAAGGATATTGGTTTAAGAACAAGGACTAAATAGGTCTTCAAAACAGCAGTAGACTATAAAGAAGAAATGGATGGAACAATATAAGAGAATTAAGAGAACAATAAGGACAACAAAGTAACACCCGGGCTTCACACCGCAAGGTGGATCGATTGGATCAAACACCAACCTACTTTGATCAAACACAAGGAGTCTCCATAGAGAAGGAATGCTAACAAAGCAATTTGATTTCAATAGATGAGTTGTGTCTTCACCACTTACATAAGTCTCTTTATATAACATTCAAAAGAGACATAAACATTAATGGCAACATCCAACCACTAGCTAACACCACCTACCTATTAATAATTCAACTACTACCTAACTCTTGACAAAGGAGAACTCCTTTGACAATGAGTTCTCTTATTTTCAAACTAAAGCCCCTTTTATTGACTTTCCAAAAACTAGACTTAGGCTTAGGTCTAGATTATGAAGTTCAACATATGTGGGCTATCTTTAACCCACTAAAACAGCCCTAGCCCATGAAAGCCATGGGCTGATTCAGGTGACAACTTTAGGCCTTTGATGGGCCTGACCCAATGGGCTTCTTCTTTCGTAAATATGTCTTCAATTCTGTATCACAGGCTCTTCTCAACTCTATACTGATTCCCTTTCATTTTAGGCTCCGACTTACTTTGTGTTCTTGATATACATTGTAACCAAGGTTTAAGATATTGCGAGATCTTGCCTTTCTAAAAGCTCAAGCCGAGATTACAGTTGACTCCCACGAAATACACAATCTGGATTGAGATATCAGTTGAGTCGAGATCTCAGTTCAACTCGAGATCACGGTCTACCCCTTCCTTTAAAAACCAAATTCCAGGCAAGACAGGTAGAAAACTTGACCTATCTCACCTTCCATTTGGGCGACAACTTCCTAAATTCAATTTTTGCCGGTCTGTTGCCTCCTCTTGCCGATAGCTTCCATGAACCACAACAACTATTCATGGGTCAAGCCCAAACTGCAAAGGAAATCCTGAGGCCTAAAGTGATATAAGGCTTCTATAAGCTTGGGGGCGTTCCCCCCTCACCCCACCGGAGCGGGAACCCCATGTGCATCCGGGGGAAGGTCGTCAACAAAAGAATGTGAAGCATGAGCCATAACTAACACTTTTGTATGAACTTATGATGGTTGTATTGTTATATTCTCGAGAGTTGAGAATGTGATTTTCTATATTACTCATATAGATGGAATTTTGTTGATATTTAAGCTACTTAATGTATCATATTACCTGCTTTTCATTTATATGTCTGAATGGTTTTATATTTCATATTTTATAACCTTGCATGTTCATTCTTGCAACATTGTAGTTTCAAACTTAAGGTCGAGTTAGAACTCATAGGTAGGGTTGTTCTCACAAATCTAAGGCCACTAGTGCGTGTAGAAGGCCTAAAATAGGTTAAATGCCAACTTTGTGCCCAACCTGACCCGTAAAACCCCCAAGATGGGGTCTCAAGTCCACTTGAGTTGGCCCGAGAAAAAAATTCTAGATCTCGAGTGAGATCTCGCCAACTTGAGCAAGATCTTGCTTTTTCTCAAGGGTGAGACTATCCTCGAGAGTGATATCTTGAACCTTGATTGTAATGTCCTTTTGGCTCATCAATTTGCTCGTGATAATTTGTTTATTTTGAATTTCACGATGGGTTTTGATAAACTTCTTTGCTGGAGTGCCTGGTCCCACCTCCTACCCTTTTGAGTGTACACTTAAGATACTAGGGCCCCATCAGTTTTTTTTTGTTCCAGGAGTCTCCAATGAAGGTGACATTCTACGGAGGCTAGAGTAACCACGGTCTCTATTCCATCTCCTTGACTGCTGGTTCCCCTTCTGTTGCTCTTGCTTCTCATTGGCACTCTCTGATGTAGCCTCAAGTGAATGAGGACCAACCTCCTCCAAGATCTTATCAAACCAACCTTAGCTTGAGGTTCAAATTAACGTTTCACAGTTTTAGGGTTTGCATTGGGAATTCAGGGCATCAAGGAATTAGGGTTTAGGATGCAGTTTGGGAATTTAAAGCATTAGAATAGGGTTTGTAAATTTTTGGCAGAAACGGGATTAGGGCTTAGGCTAGGGTTTGGTTGGTCTGATAGGGCTGAAAGTGGAATGGAAGGTCACTAAAATTGGGGGGATGATTTGTGATAATGGTTAGATTGCTGCGGATCTGACCCTGAATTTTAGGCCTCTAGAAAATTCCAAAAATTCAAGAAAAATAAAAAGGATGGTATGAGAAGGGGAATGGAATTAAGTGCTGACTCGTTTGTTACTTACCTGTAACATAAGTTTTGTAATGGTTGTGATGGAGATGGAAAGAAGTGGAAGTGGAGACAGGCTACAAGCACTGCCAAAGGAGAATCCTTGGAAAAGATGCCTTAGGTTGCTTTCTTGATCATGTGAAGGTCCCTTATCATTGATGGGAAGCTCCACTAACACTTTGCTCTTAAGCACCAACACACTCTTTATTAATTGTATTCTCAAATCCGTCCTTCGCTACATGCCCAGGGTTTTATTTAAGCCTTGCATAAGAAGTCCTAGTGAAATTAGGACTTAGAAACTGACTTCCTAGTTGTACTCTACATACTATCCAAATTCAAATAGGACTCTTATAACTAAACTTAAAAGGAATCATTATCATATCCTAGACTGAATCAAACATAAAAGAATATTCTGCCCTTATAACTTAAGCTATGCAGGATTTACATAATTAGAGCAAAAAGCTGCCACATGCCCTGAGAAAGGTATGAAAAGTTAGCTTATGTTCCATATAAACGACTTAAACACATTTGCCATTTTACATTATTACGCCCAGTTTTGATACCTCATCATCCTTTTCATCTTGGGACTTTGTTAGAGAGAAAAAAAGGAAACCGAGCCCTAGCAAGTTTCAACTTGACGGTTCTTTAAAGTCCCTTTCCCTTTTAACGGCGTTCGAGTGTGCGTCACTAGTTCCGCAGGAGTTGAACTTTGTTCTTCTCTATATCTCTCTTTTCTTTCTTCTTGTGTTTGTTTACTTAGGGTCTAGGCCTGATTTCTGGTACTAATTATTTTGTTGAAGTTATGTTGACAGATGATTTGATTCTAAAAGTGAAATATGTTTTATCTGTAATGGAAGGGCAAAAAACCTTTCTTACGTGGAAGTGATCCTATGTTGTTTCCCTCACTGCTTCCAAAACATGATTACACCTTAATTTTGTTATTTTATGTAATCCAACAAATTCTTGAGCATGATAATCTGGTTATTCTAGATAATAAATTAAAGAAAATTGAAAGGAATTAAGGATTGAAAATTCTAAGATTAGAAAGTATTTTCAATCAAAAAATTTTGATTGAAAATATATTTTTTGGGTAGAAATTAATGAAAACCAGCCAGTATTCAATAAATTAATCAATGCCTCTGATTGGACGTTGATCAAACTTGTGTCTCATACCTCGTTATTGACTTTATGATGCATCCAAAAGCCATTGGAGAAATTGTTGTTTGGCGTGTGCGGAATCCCTTTGCTCCATCGATGCACTCTTTGTACTCTGTTCTGATATTTAGGGTTGCAAACCCATGAGTTCATGTTACAGCCAAAGCTAAAACAGTTCCTTCTCAGTTTAATGAGATCCAATTTTCTAGTAATATTGGCAAGATAAACATGAAGAATCTACTGACAGTAGTTCACATTAGATGCACAAGTAATGGGAGATCTCCATTGTAACCTTTTTCCATTAGATAGTGAGTACATCTTTAGATTCGCCTGGGGATGTATCAGATTGTGTAGGTGTGAATCATTTAAATCTTTGTATCGTCTATTACATATTTATGGTTTCATTGGTCTCCATTCTACCAGATAGTATGGGTTTTTATCGTTATTATGGGCTGCTTGGATGCTTTCCTGTTATATAAAGCTTAAATTTGGTATATCTGCAGCTGTTGGGGGTGTGGCTGAAGGAAGAATTTAAGGGTGTTATGTTAGACAATTTCCTGGAGAGGCAAATGTAGCACTGGGCAGCATTTAGCCATAAATCTATGATATAGTCTAGGGAGCTCTTTAGTTGTTATAACCCTTCCAAAAAATTTTCTTTTATACAAATTGTGTCCCTTAACAGTACAGGCTTGTTGATTTTGAATCCGCTCCCCCCCCCCCCCCCCCCATTTTGCTTGTGGTGTTACTGCTGATAAAACTAATTTCTGTTGCTGATTGTTCTCAAATTTGTAATTTGATATTGGTATTCTTTGTGCTTTTTTACTGTTTAGTATATGTTTTTGTATTTTTAGTTACTACCTGTTGCTTAATAGAACTATCTGTGACTAAGTTCTATTGGAAAAGAGTACTTTTCCTGTTTATATTCATAATTCGCTTTCTTAAATCTTAATCATATTCTACTATTCTTAGTAGAAATTTATTGTCTCTAATATGTTGTAGCATATAAGTAGAGATGTAGATTGTGGCACTCTATAATTGCTAGTTTGCTGTTTGGCTATTGCATGTTAGTCTTACTTGATACGATTCCTTTGGGCTTAGCGGTCACCGTGTTGCCTAAGTGTTCAGGAAGGCCCTACAATGCCTTTGGTTGCCTAGTGCTTCGACAAGCATGCATGGTTGTGCCCTACTCCTACATAGGACATGGAGGCATGATTCATGTGTTTTAATTTTAATTTGTATGTTAAGTATTCCATAAGGATTGTACTAAGATGTTTTTATATGATCATTAATCATTGCAGCGTAGGACAGTTTTTTGTCATGTGGCAGTATGAGCTAAGCGGCAAAATGATGGCTGATGTGGCCCAATGTGCTACATTACATTTCTTATTAGGTGCTATGGTTTAGTAACCAACTATGGTAGCTAGAAACAGCTGCACTTCTGCAATAGTAGGATGGGGAGTGGGGTTTTACAAACAGAGTTGATATTAGGGTAATAGCAAGATACCTCCATGCCTTATAAGTTTGGTAGTAACCATAAACCTTTTTTGATTTTATTTTTTTGCTGTTTGTTTCATTGGAGAGCATATGAGAATAAGAGATTTTGAGTGTTTGTAGAGCTTCAACGTCTAGTGGCACTATGGTTTATTTTTTACTTTTTATATTGGTTTTTTTTTTTTTTTTGGGGGGGGGGGGGAGATAGGTAGCTTAGTATGTTTGAAGTTGTGCTACAGTGAATAAGCCTAGCAGGAATGATGGGATGGATGGATGTCTGCAGCTTCTTTTTGGTTTCAGTGAAAAAACGGCATAGGTGATTCCTGTTTCCGGTTTCTTTCACTTTTACTTTTTATAGGATATGCTTTACCGTCAGTACTCTCAAATATAGTACTAGATCTGGGACCATGTTGCAGTTGGTGATTACAATTTTCAGTTTCTTTCATGTTTTTGTAGCATATGCTTTACTCTCTCACTATAATGCTAGATGTGGTTTATAGTTATTATGGTAGTGAATCCGTTGATGGGCACTTCAATCATTCTGCATCTGGGTGTTAGCATCCATTTGTTTGTTTTTGATACTCTTTCAGGGGTGGAATGCTAATACATGGTGTTCTCTGTGTTCTTTTATAGTAATTCCAAAAAATGTCTCGGAGGTATGATAGCCGTACGACGATCTTCTCCCCGGAAGGTCGCCTTTACCAGGTGGAATATGCAATAGAAGCCATTGGGAATGCAGGAACTGCTATTGGGATATTATCGCAAGATGGAGTTGTCCTAGTTGGGGAAAAGAGGGTGACTTCTAAATTGCTCCAAACATCAAAGACCACCGAGAAGATGTACAAGATCGATGATCATGTTGCCTGTGCTGTGGCTGGTATAATGTCTGATGCCAACATATTAATTAACACTGCCAGAGTCCAAGCCCAGCGCTATACTTATGCGTACCAGGAACCAATGCCCGTTGAACAGTTGGTTCAATCTCTGTGTGATACTAAGCAAGGCTATACGCAATTTGGGGGGCTCCGTCCATTCGGTGTCTCATTTCTGTTTGCAGGTTGGGATAAGAACTTCGGCTTCCAGCTCTACATGAGCGACCCTAGTGGCAATTATGCTGGTTGGAAGGCAGCTGCAATTGGGGCAAACAATCAGGCAGCCCAGTCAATTCTTAAGCAGGATTACAAGGAAGAAATCACAAGGGAAGAAGCTGTTCAGCTTGCATTGAAGGTGCTTAGTAAGACCATGGACAGCACAAGCCTTACATCAGACAAGCTTGAACTAGCTGAGGTCTTTCTCTCCAGTTCTGGGAAGGTGAAGTACGAGGTCTGCTCGTCAGAATCACTTAGTAAATTGTTGGTGAAATATGGAGTAACCCAACCAGTTGCTGAAGATTCTTGAGTTACATCTCCTGTCTACTTAATTTTCATGACTTGGCTTCAGAACATGTTTAGTTTATCTTCATGTGTTAATTCAACCCTCCTTGGGATTGAAGATCTTGAACCAAATGTTTGATGTTTTACCGTACCAAATAGGATTGTCGATTGTAATGCTAAACGTCTCTAGCATTCTGAGTACGGTGCAGATTTTCCAATTTGGGAAATTGGAAATAAAGGTGGCGGGAACACTGCTTCGTGCTTTCCTTTCCAAATGATTCCGGAAGTTTATGAAGAACTTCAAAAGCTTAGGGTGCGTTTGATAACGTTATTAAAAAATGTTTTTGGCGTTCTTCTGTTCTTTGGGAACGGAAAAACGGGTTAGAGGCGTTTGATAAAACGGTTTGTTCTTCTGTTCTTTAAGAACGAACCGGTCAGAAAAGTGTTATAAAGAACACTTTTTGCAGAACATAAAAAAGATGTTTTTACCAAAGAACAGAAACGAACGTGATAAAATTGGTTCAAATTGAAGCTTTAAAACAAGTTTATCAAAAACCAACTTTATTTTTCAACCCAAAAAAGAAAAGAAAAAAAAACACCAACTTATTCCATTATTAGTGTTTTGAAAATATTTTTAGAACGGATTTATCAAACGCCATTTTCAAGCAAAAAACGGTTAGTATGCATTTGGTAACGTTTCCGTTCTGAGAAACCAGTTCTGCAAAACCGTTTTTCATTGTTTCGTGCTAAAAGACCATTCTTTGCTTGAAAATGGGCGTTTGATAAATCAAATCTGAAAATATTTTTATAATACTAATAGAATATGTTGGTGTTTTTTTTTTTTTTTTTTTTTTGGGTTGAAAAATAAGTTGGTGTTTGATAAACTTGTTCTAAGGCTTCAATTTGAACCAATTTTATCACTTCCGTTTCTGTTTTTTGGTAAAACCACATTTTTGATGTTCTGCAAAAAGCGTTCTTTAGAATACTTTTATGACTGGTCCGTTCTTAAAGAACAGAAGAACGAACCGTTTTATCAAACGCCTCTAACCTGTTCTTCCGTTTCCAAAGAACAGAAGAACGCCAAAAACGTTTTTCAAGAACATTATCAAAAGCACCCTTAGGCTTGTGTGATTGGTGTGTTATATGATAAAATTACCCTTGCAAACGGCTTAAAAAAGTGGTAGAATTTGATAATTTGTTCTTCCGGTTTGGTTCTCAATTTCGATATTAGCCGGTCTAGTGTGATTCGGTTTCCAGTTGGTCTTGTCATATCACAGTCCAAAACCCCAAAAATGCATTATCATCGAATGTCACACCCTTTTCTCTTTTTTTTCTTTCTTCAAGACATTCCAAATATGTCATAAAACCCACACATCCCAAAAATATATCAAATTGACAAAGGTATCTCAAAATGTCTCTTGAAATGATATCTTCTTCTTTTTGGTTAGAATGGTAAACTAAATTAGATAAAAAGACAAATATATCTTTAGTACTATTTGTGTACTAAAAATTAAAATTTTACCTTATTCAATATATTATAACTTAGAAAGACTAATATACCCTTTAATTTTTATATTCTCCCATCAAAATATATGATTATGTTATAAAATAAATAAGATATATTGAATACAAAGAAGAAAGATAAGATGAGTTTAACTCTTTTATTGAATTATTCATTACATATTTATAATGTAACTAGTATATTCTCTTATATGGAAACATCAGAATTTACAAAGAAATATAATATATGATTCTTGTACACAATAAGATGTTCTTGATATGGAATAATAGATTGTCGCCCAAGATAGAAGGTGCATAGAATGTAAATATTGACTGCCAACATTATGTGTTGAGAAGACTGTGATCTTGAATTAAGATGGGAATGTGAATCATCAAGATTGCATGCTAAGGTGATTGAGATCTTCAATTGAGAATATAATCTATATGAGGGTGATGGACAACCACAATCAATATTATTTATACTTCCCCTTGGATGTTTATCAATAGATAATGTACCTCGTTAAAACATTACTAAGAAAAAACATTATGGGAAAAAAATCTTAGTGAAGAAAAGATACTATACATATCTAAATAATATGTCTTGGTAGCTGCCTCGTTAAAAACCTTACCAGGAAAACCCAGTGAGACAAAACATTGGTGAAGGAAAAAAGAGTGTAACATGTATTTTACTGCCCTTGATAATAATATTATTGAGTATCTTTAAATATGCACATTCCAATATCATATACTAGCTTCTCAAGATTTGAAGTAAGTAATGCCTCTATAAATAAATCTATTAAATTATCACTTGAACGAATTCAATGAAAATCGATTTCACCATTTTATTGAAGATCATGAGTAAAGAAGAATTTCGATAAAATATATTTTGTTCTATCTCATTTGATGTATCCTCCTTTTAATTGAGCTATGCATGCTAACATTATCTTCATATAATATTGTAGAAGACTACATGTTTACTGAATGTGTTGTTCATTGATCTTAACCAAACATATTGTCAATTTACTTCATGAATCACTATTGTCTTTGCATGATTTGAAGAAGTGACAGCTATAATTTGTTTTGTTAAACGCCATAAAATAGCTAACATTCACTTCTGAATATATAACGTGTTGAGATCTAGTTTTATGTAGATCAGATAAATATTCTGCATCTGCATAACAAGTAAGTTGATATCCATATTTCTTAAAACAATATCATGTCAATAATTCCTCCAAAGTACTGAAATATATGTTTAAGAACATTCCAGTGTCTTTGTATTGGAAAAGAGATAAATCTTCTAATACATTTATAGAAAATGTTATATTCGATTGTATACTATTAGCTAGATACATTAATGTCCCGATTGTTTTAAAATATGGTACTTCAAGACTAAGAAATTATTCATTATTTTCTTGGGGTTGAAATGAATATTTTTTTATGTCGAGCAATCTCACAACTATTGGGGTACTCAATGGATGTGTTTTATTCATACAACATCGCTTTAAAACTTTCTCTATAGAAGTTAATTGATGAACAAATATTATATTTATCAAATGATCAATTTGTAAGTTAAGACAATACATTGTCTCTCCAAGATTCTTTCATTTCAAATTCTATCTCCAAATAGTCTATTCCTTTTGGAAGCTCTTCAGAAATTCCAATGATATTTAAGTCATCATCATATACACTTATTAAAATTATATCCATATCCTTTAATAAAAGCACAATAATAAGTTGGATCAATTTTATACTTTTCATTTAGTAAATATTCACTAAGGATATGATATCATATATCCCCTAATCATCTCTGAAGTCTTATTGAATAAACTTCCTAGGAATTTTTATATACTTCAAGCATTTTGAATATTTCAGGGATTTTCATATAAAGTTCACACTCGAGTGAACCAAATAGGCTGTAATAATATCCATTAAATGCTTGTCAAAATTTTAATGTATTGCCTTAAAATATCTAAAGGTGATTGCATCCACCTCAAGAGAACAAGTTTTCATATAATCGATGTCAAGCCTTTGCGAAAATTATTGTGTCATAATTCATACTTTATATATTACGATTTTATTTTTTTCTCATTTAATTTTCGCACAAAAACTCATTTTGTATCCTACTAGCTTTATACCTTAAGATGTTTTGACTATAGGTCCAAAAACTCATTTTTTTGAACAAACTCAATTTTGTTTGAATGGCGTCTTTCGATTTTGGCCAATCATTTCATCATTTACATTCATCAACAAATTTATATTCAAGATTTTTGTTTTGTTGCATTATTTCAACAATAACATAATATGTAAAAATGTTGTCGACAACTTTATATTTTCGGTCCATCTTTTTTTCTGCAATGACATAACTAATCGGGATCTCTTCATTATTTTTAGGTACTTGAACCTCTTTTGGGGTTTTATAGAAAGTTATATCTTCAGGATTTTCATAATCAATTGTTTCCATATTATGACTATCTTGATCATTTGCTCATTTTCTTTTTCTAGGATTTTATCCTTGGAACCGATTGATCTACCACGTTTTAAACGTGGTTTAATTTTATTTGCACTGATAGATTGTCATATTAAGACATTAATTCTAATTGGAGCATTTGCAGTTGGAATATGAGATTTAGTAACTCTTAGCAGGTCAGCATATCTGGCAGTTGATTCATAGTTTTTTTTTTTTTTTTTTTTCCCTTTCTAATTAGTTTGGTGATTTTCAGTATTTTTCTTTTTCTTTTTGGTGATTTAAGATTTTATTGACAATATGTTTAGGAATTTCATTTTTATAATAAACTAAAAATATATAAGTCTTCAATGTGACAATAGAAAATTCATTAGATATGACCTATGATTTAAGGTTTTAATTTTTAAATTTTTTCTGTAACAAGTAATGGCTTGCTATTATCATTTCTTACATTTTCTTTTATGACTTTAGACACTTGGGTTGATAATTACATTAAGTGTCATAATAATTATTAGTTGTGTATATGTGAGTGTGTATTTTTTTTTACAAATAATTTATATCTCATGCTTTGTTTTATTATTTGTTGATTCCATCATGTTAGATCTGTACTAGCATGATATTAAGTATTTATTAGTATGGAATATGTATTGTTTGTAAGCATAATCCTATAAAATTATAATGTTGTATTATTTATAGTAATCTATGTGGTCATATAACACTTTGGTTGATTTGACAATTGTGGCTTATCATTAACTAATTTCATATGATGATTTTATTTATTGTATATCGTAGTTACGAATTTTGTACCACAAGTATTATTGAATGCACCTGAAATTACAAGATTTGAAACTGTAAATGAATACAGCTTTGCAAATGTACATGAAATTGCAAAATTTAAAATTGTAAATGAATACAGTTCCGTAGTTTTTAAAATTATTTCTTAATTGAAATTATGTGGAGAAAATATTATTAATGAGAACTTACTAGGAAATTTTTTTTTGACTTTTCATGTTTCAAATGTGCTATTACAATAGTAATATCATGAAAAATAGTTTTAAGAAATACTTTGAATGATATGATGTTTTTTTGTGGTTGAGTAAAGTAAGAGATTATAAATGAAAAATCATGAAGCTCATTTTATTGGTTTGTTTCATTCCCTAAAGTGAATGCAGCAATTCATGATAAACCTGAAAGAAGACAAAATTATAATTATGGTTATGACTCTAGAAGTAGACGAGGCAAAAGACGGAATAATTACCGTCATTATGAAGGAAATAAATAAGAAATGATAAGGATTCTCAATTTAACTCTTCAATGAGTAAATATAATATTGGTCATCGATGTGGTATGAAAGTCATTGGGCATGTAACTGTCGTACTCCACAACATTTTGTTAAGCTTTATCAAACTTTAATTAAATGAATAAAAACAATGTGAAGATGAATTTGACTTTCTAAAATAATGATACTAAAGCAAATTTTGTCTATAAAGAGGATAATTTTGATGGCCTCACATATATTACACATCTAGATCTTGCAAACTCCTTTGAAAATAATAATTTAATATTTGGAGACGAAATTGGCTATAAATAATGCATTATTTTGTAGCAAATCTCAAATAAACTTATTAAGTTTCAAAGATACATACCAAAATGATTGAGACTACAAATGCAGGTAAAACTAAATATTTATGCATTACTATAAAAGTATTAGACAAATTCTTAGTTTGTACTGCACGAATATTCATATGGTTGAAACACATACTTGGGTAAATCAAAAGAACATTGATTCTGATAATTTTATTATTTGGCATGACCGATTGGACCATCCCGGATCAAGTATGATACGAAAAATTATCCAGTCCTATTCTAACCCTGACCCTAACCCGAATCCACTGTTGTATTTAGGTCCGAAGACCCGAAGAGGTGGTAGAAGAGACTTATGGACCCTTTTGATTGATAATTATGAGTCGGAGACCGAGCCCATGGACATTGACGATGATACTCCTTTCTTGAGTACATTGTCGGTGTTTAATGAAAGTCTGCGCATCGGAGAACAATGATTTAGTTGAAGCACCTAATGACCTCCCGTACACAATCCGAAGGTATTCCCCGAAACTAGACTTCTTGATTGAATTGTAGAAGAAAACCCCACTCAATTTGACCTTGTATAGCTTTCCAAAACCCTGTGTGAAGTTGCTGAACTAAACCTGACTTTTCTGTTGATTTATATTTTGGTCGATCCTCTTTGGTCGATGCCATCGACCAAGGACCATCAACCAAAGTTTCCCAGTCAGCCAAGTTAATGATTCTTTGGAATATTCTTTATTCTATTTATACTAGCCGCGTGTTTTGAACCCTATTACAATCATTTTCACTCCTGAGAACGTGGGGGGGGGGGGAGCTTCCCAAAGCAACTCCTAGGCATTTGTGAAGGATACTTCACCAAAACTCATTGTTAATCTTTGTTTCTTGCCTCCATCTATAACTACAAGGTATGATTCAGCATTCCACTCTCTATTCTATCTTTTTCTATTCTTTTCTTTCCCTCTTTTGCTGTTGAGACCTTGGAGATGATGCTGCTACCTTGCAACCATCACTCCAAGTGTCCACCATTGTTTAACCTATGATTCTCCTAACTATCTATTGATGCTATGCCTCCATCTCAAGCCTAGCATATACATTCTTTGATTTTCCTCTTAACATCATGCCATTTTGTACAAAATTGAATTATATAGTATGCTATGTACATGTTTATCACTAGCATATGATTCTAATCGAATTTTTATAAGTTCCTTTAGCTAATGCATGCCTTTTCAATGTTAATGCAACCAATTTCAATCCATGCTATGATGCTTGCCTCTTGAACTTGGTAGCTCAATTTGGGACTTTCTATTTAGACCATTGGATTATGTTAATTCCTTGATTTGTAGTGCCCTCATACTGTTCTTAAGCATTCCTCCAAGTTCCGGATTGATCCGAACCTCGGAAAACCAATTTCGGATCAAAACCCCCAAAATCCACTATTCTGTCCCGAAGAAGTTTTGCTCGATCCTCTTTGGTCGATGCCATTGACCAAAGACCATCGATCAAAGTTGTTGCTGACAGCAACCTTAGCTAGTTTTGACCCGTTTAACATCTGATCTTTTCGATTTCTTCTCTAACTTATTATTGATGTTTGTTTAGGGTCTTAACATTTCTTGGTAATTCTCAATTCATCATCAACTCAACCTAAGGAAAGGATGGTTATCTCCATAAACATATAGGCCATAAACTTATGATTTGTGCTTATACTTACAGAACATAGTCTCTTGATTTGCTTTTAATTATTATAAGACTGCTATACATGTTTTAGGACAGTAGTATTGCGATCCATATACTCTTGTCATATTAATTTATTATTCTTGATTACTTGTGTCTATGATGAATCATTTCAATATTATGATTTAACTTTTATCATGAAGATGTATTGAATGCATGAGAAATGATGAACTTGAATATGTGATTGCCTACACATAACTTGGGATTGGGGAGTGTCCTATTGACACTTCTGTCCTTGGGCATCGGAGGGAATAGTATGGGATGTTCTCTGAAGGTGCCTATCGACACTTTCCCGGGTTATTGGATGACATACATAGGATTGTCTAGTTGTGTGGCTAGGATTGTCCTTGTCGTGTCAGACCCAAATCGGAAGGGCATTGAGACTGAACGACCCGTGGGACTTTGCATGAATGAAAGGTAAGCAATCCGGTAGGGGACATAACCATGTTACGGATACCTGAAATGGGCCATTTATTGGTAGGGTTGCAAATAGCTAGACTTGGGCTCACGGGCGCTCAAGACCGGTAACCAATCTGTGAGAGGACGTGAGAGCTTCCCGTTTACTATTTGTGGATGACCAATAGGGTTGATGAGTCCGTAATCTGGGATTACACTGACTCTAGTGTGAAGGATACCGGAAAGGATCGCCAGGGGCGAGGAATGAATGTATCTGGATCTGACTTGATACGACTGAGTAGATGACTTGCATTGGGCTAAACTTTACTGTGACATGCGCCAGTACTTATACCAAACGGTGATGTGAGAGAGCGGTGACTGATTCCCATACCATGGTTTGAGAGAACTGTACCCAATTACCACGACATTCCCAAGATACGGAATGGGTTGAGGGAGAGTGACTGACAACCCAAAGAAGTATGGTGCTATGACTTAAAGCATGTCTACCTTAGAGACTAGCATTCATAGAGTTAGAATCATATTTGCATCATATGTTTCATATCACATTGCATTTATGTTATGTTATGTATATGTATGATTTTAAATTATGGAATAACTACCTTGCTGAGTTCTTCGAACTCATTCCTTTTGTACACATGTTTTTAGATTATCCTACAGGTACCGAAGATTCTGATGGCGCCTTCTTTGAGACGGACTTTGATCCTGCATACTACCCTCCGGGTGGTAGCTTCAGTGAAGATCAAAGTTTTGGTGTGAAATCCCCCAGATTTCTACCCCTTTAACCCGTGGCTTCAAAATCGAGAAAATCAGGCCTTGAGTTGACGGCAAATGTGGGCCATTCAAGTGGAGCCCGAAGGGTTGGAAATGGAACCAATGTTGGTGGATGACCCTTGTGATGACTCATCAACTCTCCTAAAGTTTAAGTGAAGAAAAAGATTAATTTCGATGGTGTAAAAAGGGTGATTTTGGAATGTCTGTAGATCGGCGATGGAGAATCCGATTGATGCAAATAAGGTATCAAATCAAAGATCGTCGAAAGACCTTTCCAACAAGCCAAAAATCACCAAAATCGGAGTCCATTTGAGGGGTCAACTTGGGACTGGTTGAACGGCCGGTCGACCGCCCCAACCCCCCAGCCATTTTCCAGCTTCGGGGCAGAATCGGATTTTTCATGTTTAAAACCCTATTTTGAGTTTCTAACCTCTCATACTCGCATTTTAGAAGGCTAGTACGAGGCTGAGGCTCAAGGAGGAGGAGAAACCAAGGGAGAGGAAGTATCCTAACCATTTGGACGCGTGCTAACACCCGGATCATTGCGGAAACGTTAGGAAAGGTAAGAATCATCAAACCCTCTTCTTTGGGCTTTGTTTTAGGAGTAGTTCTTCGCTATAAATGTTGAATTTGAATAGTTGTAACATGATAGGTGTTTTGAATGCTTGCAAATAGTTTCATTTATGTTTCCCTTTTGTTTGTGAGTGGTTTGTGCGAGTCGTTGCAAACGATTTTGCATTTTGGCTCTCAGACCCAGCTGAGAGCACTCGCGAGAGCCAAAATTGGGGCTTTTTGATTGAGATGGAATTAGATCAAATTGAAAGTATATTTAGGATCCTATTGCTTCCAATTAGACATTCCTAAAGTTTTGTTTCGATTCGACTTCGAATCAATGGTGAAATTTGATTTTCGCCGAAACTAGGTTGAGAAAGGTGGGTTCGAAACTAGTTGGCAGATTAGGCTTTTGTTGGGTGATTTTGGGAACCTTATTAAAACCCAATTGACTTCTAATTTATGTCTAATGATCCTCTTATATGATTAGGTTTATTTTGATTATAATCACCAACTCGTAAGTGTGACTTTGTGGAACTTTGGAGAGCTTTATGCTAACTAAAAAGGTGAGGAATATACTCAACCTTGTCTTGCATGTTTAATTATGTAATTAAATTTCATTATTGATATATTGCCTTGCTTTAATATTTATTATCTTGTGATTATGTGTGGGACTTTGCATGAATGAAAGGTAAGCAAGTATCTTTGCTTCTATTTTCAATATTCTTTGAAAGCAATATGAGAATGTATGAGATGGATGAGATTAAATGGATTGAGTGTTTTATTTTATTTTAAATTCTAAATTATTGATATGAAGATATATGGATGATGTTGAACTAAATTACTCTTTTTATTTTATGTTTCAAACTAGGGTTGTGGGTTCGCCCATTACCCTAGTGAACTTACATGAGTATGCATCTAGACTTAAGTACATGAATGCTAAGTGTCTAGAAGTGTTTGGCTAGGTAACCTCACGAGTACTACTACCCTTCCGGCAGGGGTATTGAAGCTGATTAACCCGTGATGTTAGTGGCTGGGTCCTGAGCGTCAAGCAGGCCCACTACCATCATAGAGAGGTAGGGTTGCATATAATAGATAAGGGCTCCTGGGCGCTCAAGACCGGTGAAATGATCCGTGAGAGGACATGGAGAGCATCCTGTCCATTATATGTTGATGACCACTGGGTTAAGGAATGGGATCCAACAGATGCCTCCCGTTGAGGATTCCATTCATAGGTGGAAAGGTATTGAACCAAAAGACACTAGGCATGAGGGGAGATATCCGGACCATATGTAGTACGAGACTGTATGACATTGCACTGGGCTAAGATTATCCTTAACACGCGCCAATCTCATACCAAACGGTGATGAGAGAGAGTGGTGACCTATACCCCAACCATGGCTTGACAAGATTTTACCCAACAACCGCGGAGAACCCAATAGACGTCTCTTGTTGAGGGAGAGTGACTGAGACCGCCCAAAGGAGATTGGTGTACAAAATTAATGCGTGTCTACCATAGAGACTTCATGATAGAGTTAGGAGCATAATATCATAATCATTCATACATCATATCACTATCATTAATTACATTATCGATACTCAAACTATATGTGTGGTGTGGAATCTTGTGGACGAATGTATGATAAGATGTTGAGTTGACCTCACTGAGTTCTGTTGAACTCATTCCTTTTTGTATGTTTGTTTCTATTAGAATATTCTGTAGGTTATGATGACTCCTTCCAAGTGGAGGATTCGTTGTCGGCAGGCTTTCTTGAAGGAGTGACTAAAGAAGATGTAGACTGGCATGGACCTTCATGCCTGTGCAAAGACTGTTCTTATGAGGTTGGATTCCATTAGAGAATCAGTTTAGTTTAATTTCCGCTGCAACAAACTATTTTTCATTCAAACTCTGATGTCCATTTTGATTATCTTTAGATAATGGATGACTGTAACCTTTTGATCAATCAAGTTTGATAACTTTATACTTGAACTTGATTTAGTCTTGTCCTTTTAATTATGCTATATCTTGTGTTGTATGGAATTGTCACTGAACTTAGGTCCTGCAGTGTATCACCCCCACGGGTATTCGGGTATGGCCGGATCCAGCTGGGTGGGGTGTGACATTTGGTGCCGAAGAAGATTACTCTTCGTACCAGGGCTAGCCCCATGATATTGCGGGAATGGCAGAGTTGGGCCTTCTTCATCCATACCTATGAGGAAACGATCATTAGGACAGAAGAAACCCTAGTCTAGTGCCCCATTTCCTTGGTCTATTATGGAACAACTGGATATGTAATTAACTTTCCTCGGATTATCTTTTGAAACATGGGATTGTAACTAACTTGATTATTACTTCATTTCCGCTGCTTTGAGAGAGTGATTTACACTTATTCTCTCATCTTTATGATCACACTTATACATTGACATTATCTATTTTCCGCACTCTGATTTATCGAATCTTATCTTATTCATGACATCTATTATTAGTTGCTTTTACCTTGATTATTATTGTTCATGATTGTGTTATCGCGGGTTTGGGAGGGATGGCCCCTTTTTTTTTTTTCCTTCTTTTGTGGGTGGGGCCATTCTCGGGTATGCCATATAGGGTACCGGCTGGGTGGATGTGACAATTCTGATATTGTATGTAGATGACATACTCATGGCCAGCAATAGTAAAGAGCTATTAGAAACTATTAAGAAATGGTTGTCCTCCATATTTGATATGAAGGACATGGGTGAAGCAAGCGATGTGCTTGGTGTCAAGATTGTCAAAAATAGGCAAAAGAGATTATTGGTTTATCTCAAGAGACCCATATTGTTAGTGTCTTAAAGAGATACCAAATGCGAAACTGCAAACCAATAGATACTCCAATGGATAAGGGTTTGCATTTGAGCCTTGACATGGGTCCTAAGACTCTAGAGGAGAAAACCAAGATGGAAAAAGTTCCATATTCCAGTGCAATGGGTAGCCCTTATGTATGCTATGATGTGTACTAGGCCGGATATTTGTTATATAGTGGGTTTGGTTAGTTGGTATCAATCAAACCAAGACATAAAGCATTGGAAAGCAATTAAGAGGTTATTGAGATATCTTAGAGGAACAAGGAACTACATGACATGTTACCAAGGATCGGATTTGCAATTGGTTGGCTATAGCGATGCTGACTGGGCTGGAGACATTGATGAGCTCAAATCAACTTCTAGATATGCTTTCTTGCTGAATGGCAGGGTCATTTCATGGTGTAGCAAGAAGCATACTTGTATATCACTCTCAACCATGGAAGCAGATAATGTGGCATGCTCAGTTGCGGTACAGAGGCTATTTGGTTGAGGAGATTCATACGCCATACTGGATTTGTGTTGACATCCAAAGAGCTTGCCTTTGTCTTCTGGATTAGTACGGCAACTCTTAGTTATATCAAGGACCCCAAGTATCATGGAAAGACAAAGCATATACAAGTGACATATCCTTTTGTTAGAGACATTGTTGCAAGGAAGAAATATGTACTTAAGCACATATCTACGAGTTAGATGGTAGCTAACCCTCTTGCTAAACCTATAGCCAATGATGTTTTTATTTCTAATGTAAAGTCCTTGGGCTTGGGTAGATTGTGACTTATTTTTGTACTAAAACTTTTTATTATTGAGTAATATGAGTTCATTCCAACGTTTCTTTTTCCACTTTCTATGTGATTGTGTTCTTTTAGCATAAAACGTGATATGTCAATAGGCATGAGAATCATTCACTCATACAAGCATTCGCCTTTGGCACTTTGGAGACTAGTAGAGATGAGACGGATTGTGATTGACCTTGTGTAGGTCGATTCATAATCATGTTGTCACCTTGATTTGGAATCAAGATGAGTTTCTCTATTGTGAAGAGAATCGACATGAATGTTCCCACTATTTGTTGCCTATAAAAGCCAGGTGCAAATACTTTATGTGGCGTTGGGGTAGCGACAATATAGAAACTCGGGTTAGGTTCAAGAGGTGTGACTAGACTAAGACCTGTATGGTGTTGGGAGAGACATACATTCTATTGTGTATAGAATGTTCCACCATAGCGCGTATATCATACTATGTGTGCTTAACAAACATTGGAAATGAGAGGATGGATCCCTGCTCTTTTCATCGTGTGAGTCCTTGACTTTATGGTCCATTAGTGTCCTTAGTGATTTTTGACGACATCATGAAACGAGGGGTAGATGTGGCTACTTTGGGGTGTTACCTATGGTCATGATTGATTTGACCTAAAGGGGCATTACCGGGAAGGAGTCAATCCCAAGTGTAGTGATGGTGTGGGGCAAAAGGAAATGTTTGATTCAACTGTACCTTAAGAATGTTTATTGGCACCAGTTGTATTAGTTACAATAGTAAACATTCTAAGGACAAGAATGTGATTTCTCGAGGGGATTGAGATATCTTTTGTCTGGTGAGTTTGAATAAACCAATGACATTGTGGTATACTAATGCTTACTTAATGTGTTTCTTCTGGGAAGATTTCTAGTTTGGGGCTCACGAGTGCAAGCAATCACCATCCACGACGCCATATGCTTGTGGATGGGCCTTTCGTTGAGCTTGTGGAGGTTCGGTGATGATCGTAGAGGACCAGAGGTCGTGAATTGGAGTTTGATTCATATCACCAGTGAGAATATTTGCCATGTGTGACTCTGGGACACATTGTGATAGAGAGATTGAAATGTGTATATCTGGGATATACATGTGTGTTTAGAACACACTATGACAGAGAGATTGACATTTGCCTTTGTGCAAGTGGGAGATGTTGACATTTATTAACAACCGACCATTCAATATGCCCAAGAGCAAAAAGGGGAACCCCCCGGGGGCGGGCCAAAAAAAAGGGGAAAAACGGCCCCCACCCCACCGCAGCCACAAAACAAACAGACATTCGTGAGTTGTTAAAAAACGGCTCTCGCACTCTCTCTCTCTCTCTCTCTCTCTCTCTCTCTCTCTCTCTCTCTCTCTCCAAGAAATGCAAAAAGGACAGGTTTTTCCGGGGTTCTTCTTCTCCTTGGTTTTGATCTCATCTTTCATCCATCCACACGGCAGGGGGGGGGGGTTTTCCCCCCATCCCCGGTTGGTGGATAGGCTTTCGGTGATGATTTCGTAGAGGAAAGAGGTCGTGAATTGGAGTTTACTTCCGCTGCAGGTCTATCTATATTGGGAAAAGCGAATCCAAGTAAAGATATATCTCCCATCTATTTATAGACTAGAAAGATAACTAACAATAGCAATTCATGAAACAAACCAAGAATGAATTTGGTTTTAATCAATGACCTAACACATCTAAGAAACATGCGGTCTTCCATTAGAAAAAATGATTTCAACAATACCATATGAAGATAACATTACATGCATAGCTCAATTGAAGGGATGAAACATCAAATGAGATAGAACAAAAAATATTTTACTAAAATTCGCTTTCACTCATGATCTTCAACAAAATGGTGAAATTGATGTTCAAAGAATTCTTTCAAATGATTATCTGAAAGATTTATTTACTTAGGCATTGATTACTTCAAATTTTGAGAAGCTAGTATATAAGATTGAGGTGTTCAAAATCAAAGATATTCAATGATATTGTCATCATGGGAGGAATATGTGTTGCACCATTTGCCCCCTTTAACGTGCAGAGCAATACATATTATTTGGAAATGTATGACGTTGTCTTCATTAAGATTTAATATGCCTAAGAGAATCAAATTTAAAGTGGAGAACACAATAATGTATCCTTCCATATCAAGAGCATTTTATTCTGTACAATGATCATGTATTATATTTATTTGTAGATTGATATTTTTATATCAAAGAAGATGTTATTTTTACAATAAATATGTAATGCACTAAAATTCAATGGAAGAATTCAATTCATCGTGTCCTAATTATTTTTCTTGTCTTTAATAGGATTTTATTTTCTTTCCTTCTTTTATAAAATTAAGATTCAATGGCTGGGACTAAAGAGGCAGAGGATATCACAACCATGGAAAAGCCATGTGTTGCAATCAGATAGCCGTGTGGAAGATTCCCACATGGCAGCAAGGAAAAATTCCAAAAAGCTTAGATGATGACACTTCTGTAACCAAATCGGTTGTAAGTAGCCAGGCCGGACCCAATCTGCTAAATGCTCAAAGTTGATGCTTCGAATGTAATCCAATCTTTGGGATTGCAGGGTCTTCCCTGGCCTTTCTTCGTAAGATAAAACATGTCAGAGCCCCCCGATAATCAAGTATTGGCAGTGCACCACCACCACGACCAACTGATCTGGCTTGGCGCGTTCTTTCAATGTGGTCAATCCACAGAGCGAAATGTGATAAGAGTTGACTAGTGAGTCCACAGTGTCCTATATGAAGCAAAATTATAGAACAAATAGTGAAGTCTGTTGGTCTAAATCATCCAATTGATGGTCTTTCTCTTCCTGAACAGATTGATAGTACACAAATAGCACAACAGAATGATAAAAATACCATTTCCTTCAAGATAGATTCCCAATTCTGGAGAGCACACAGAAGCTACATAAGAGGGATGTTCCTAGATAGATCTTACCTTGATCATGACGTAGTGGAGTACATACTCTAATCCTAAACATTCATTTTAGCTCTATCGCTCCCAGCTTCAACATACCATCTCTGCCCATAAAAGTTTCAGCAGACAAAATCTTTTCCCCACTGGTTTTGAGTTTCCACATCTTGCCCTGATATAATTCCAAGTGGAGTTTAGTTTTTATTCATCTTCTTCAAAGTCCAGAAGAAAATCTGTCAAGTTCTCCGAATCATCAATAGCATCCTTTAGAGTCACGGGATCTTCTTTCTTTGGTTTTTCCTGACAAAAATGAACACAAAAACTATAGTTATTTGCATTGCCAGGTGAAAAATAATGGTTGATAAGTTAATCTCAAAGAGAACTCTTCATATGTTCAGAGATGGACGGTTCTCAAGAAACAAGAAGGCTGATCTCATCTGCAACTTCTCTTTAAAAAGGAAAAGTATAAAAGACAGTAGCTAAAATTTGGACATGTCTAAGTTTTTTTTTTTTAATTTTTTTATTAATGTTGAACATGAGTCATTCAGACTCTTGTTCATATTATTATAAAGCAGTCAGATACCCAGTTGAACTTAAATTGAGAAAAGAAATAATTCCAAATCAAATGGATCGCTGATCTAATTTTGATCTAGTGTTTGTATATTCCAATTTATGATTTGTTTGGTTGGGCAGGGCAATTCAATGGAATTGGCAAGTGATTCTGGTTGGGCAAAGCCATTTGGTAGTGAAAAAGTTTGCTTCCTAAGTCACGCTTTTATACTATATGTTGATTCATTGATGAGACCAGCTCCACAGTGATCTCAGAATCACATCCTCCTACAAGAATCATGGTGTAGAAGACCAGAATCCAGCTAGTACAAGTAAGCAAATAGTTTTTTCATGTAGATTTATTTCTCATATTCAGGTTAAAGTTTTTATATTACGAATTTGATTCCCTTTGAAACAGTTCCCATTTTACCTAGATTGCAAAGTAAAACATGTCACTACAGAATTACATGAATTACACAACCAAATGCTTCCTTAGGTGATAAAATGGGATCTAGGTGCAATCAATTTCTTTTCACAACAGTTTTAAAAATTCAGCATCATGATTTCATGAATGACGATTCCAGGGAATCATGCAACCAAATGCTTCCTAAATTATTTAATTTGTATCTAGAAGACAATTTGACTAGCTGGAAGAAAGAAATAAAAGCTAAAAAAAGAAAAGCACCTTGGATTTGCGGAGCTCAGGATTACTTTTAAGAACACTCCAATTCCGTGTTATCTTCTCATCTACTTCATCTTCCTCAACATCACTGTCCTCTACTTCCTCCTAAAAAAAAATGTGAAGATACAATTTATATGGCAGAACACTCAAGAATGATAATTCGGCAGTAATCCTCTAACATCAAAGACAAAATTGGGACCAAGATAAACTAAGAAAAAGGGGGCAGCAAATAGGAGAATATCAAGTATTGTTGCATGTGAGCTCACATCAGTTTCACCAATGTCCACAGCTTGTGCCATAGCTTCATCCATATCTGTTAACTGCACATATGACAATCACAGGAGCAACATAAATTAAAAGGTTGTTCAAAACTTCACAAAGGCATTTTAATTTCCTTTGGAACTGTGATCAATAAATTCTGAGTCCGGAGTACTATTTATCCTAATTTAAACTAATGTTTTCTGAAAGAGTATTTCAACTGTGTCATGCTTTAGATATTCCAATAAGACTCTGAATCCACCAAATAATTACCACCAAGACTTGCCTATTTGATGAATATAAGAAACAAAGTTTGGAAGAAAAATTATACTTGCCACAAGGAACAGCTTTATCAATTCAATACCTCATGTTCTTCAATCTTCTGTTTGGCCAGAATTTTCTCGAACTCCTCCCTCGGTGTGATTTTTCCATGCTAATCAAACAAATATAATAAGCAAAATGATGTCAGGGACGCACTCATGAACTAAAAGTAGTTCACTATACAGGGATCAGCAAAATGCTCAGTCTTCTAACAAAGATTTTAAGCCTTTGTAAACTACACAGAAGCCTGGAAAAAAATTCTGGTGCTGTTGAGAACATTAGTAAACCTCAAAATTTCAAAGCAAGGTGGCTTCATGGCTTCACATCAATATCTACAGTCATCTACAGTCTTTCATGCATTGCATGCATATTTTTTATTCAAATAGATGTATCACTGAAAAACAAGCTATGAATTAAGAACCATATAAAAAGAACAAGCAGAGAGGAAGAAAGAAGATCATAACGGCCTAAAATAACTGCTTCCCTCAAATCTCAGCAAACCTTGATCATCCTATCTGTGGGCATGCAGAGCCTGACCAGTTAAAAAGATGAAGAACAGAACAAACTGACATCAGGCGATCTTCCAGAGTTAGAACTCAGGCCTTGGGATACGAAGGACTACTCATCATCCAAGACAATAAAGAGAACTTGAAACACAATTAGTCCAAGACAACGAATAGAACTTGAAACACGATATTATCACAAAATAGGAACGCTAACTCAGGTAATGCCAAGAAAACTACAAGAAAAGACATCCTACCTACCCTTTGCTCTCCTTCTCCCTTCTCCTCGTCTAATCCTACCCTTACCTATTCTAGGGAAAGGCATCCTAGCTTCCCTCCCCATTCCATCCCTAAGTCTTTGTGCTCGAGCCATCCTCAACTTTTGATCTCCCGTCCCTCCCCCATCCCTTCTCCCGGAGCCCTCTCCCCCTGTTCTCAGCCTATTCCCTCTCCCTCTACTCCTTCCATTCCAGTACCTCCTCCCGAATTGGGTATTTCCAATTTCCTTAAAAACCTTGGCCACCCCCTTGTCTAGCACTCGTTCTGCTATCCCCTCCAATTGTGGGCAGCCTGTCCCTAGCAAAAACCTCTGTTCCTTGAACAATAAGGAGGCCCTTGAAGGCAGCCCTGAGACCAAAATCTCTACGCCTTTGTATCTGGATTGTGATGGTTGCACAAGTAGTCGCATTCCTGAGGGGTGTTTCCAAGTTGATAGAGATTTCCTTGTCAATTTCAAGTCTTCTAGGAAGAAGAAGAAGAAACAGAGTGTTTTCTAGGCTTTGGCTCAATCTAGCTCGGCCCTTTAGCCTCGTTTCCTGGTCCTTATTGCCTGCTTTTGGAGCCGCCTCTTTTCTTTTCCGTTCGCCAATTCAGGTTGCTGTATGGCACCTTAAGGCCTCCCTTTGCTTTTGTGGGGCTTTTTTTTTGTTTTGTTTCGTCTTGTATTTTCCCTCCCCCTCTTTCTCCTTTAGTAATGAATTTATTTATTGATCTTGTTAGAAATAATAAGAGATAACATAATGTAATACGATAGGGAGAGTCCCCCTATCATGGTTTCCTCATTAGTTTGGGTGTTTAGTTATTAGTGGTTTCCTTTTGGCTTAGGTCTTTGGTCATTAGTGTCCTAATCTAAGTGAGTTTCCTACTAAACTATAGGCATAATTAGGTAAGAGTTAAAGAGTTATATTTCAGTTTATTATTAATATATGTTTGCCAATACGGTAGAATACACAGATTCTACCACCCAACCCTTCTCTAATTATTCTCTCTTCTTCTCCCTCAATCTCTCTTTCTTCTTCTCTTTACCTATTACTTGTTACAGATCTTGGGATTTTTTACATGGTATCAAAGCAAAAGTAACCAGTACTTATTTCTCTTTCAGATTGTTGTTTTGAGAGTTGTTTAGGTTTCTAATTTGAAGAACAGAACCCTAGTTCAATGAAGAAGATGAACTACGGTTCTCACAAACATTTAACCTAGGAAATCGTATATGTTTTCTTGGTCTCCATCTGTAACAGGGGTAACCGCTCTCCAAAAGTGTTATTTTTCTCATGTTTTGAGTTCGGACCAGTTGCTATTTTTCTCATAATTGGGTCTTTTGCTTCATTCTATAGAATCACACAATGCTCTTGTTTGATGTCATTTGGAAGTTTTTGCTATGGGATCATCGTTGGGAGTTTCATCTCAGAGAACCAGTAGTGAGCAAGGTTTGAGAGTTTGTGATTTGAATTGTTATTTTTCAGTTTCCAGATTCTTAGTTGAAGTAGTTTCTCCTTTCTTTCTGCTGCTGCCATTGCTAATCAATATGATTTTTATTGAAGATGAAGGTGGCAAACAGGGTGTGGAATTGAGACGATGGATAGCACTAATGTTAATTTTATCAAAGAAATGGACCAGCGAGGGATGAGGCTTCCTCTTTGTCTTCTTCTTTGACCGGTTCTAAGATTCTGATTACTTTGACCATGAGATACGGAAGGTCAAGGGTAGAAAATAGAACAGTGAGAGAAAAGGAGGGTGAGAGAGAGAGAGAGAGAGAGAGAGAGAGAGAGTTAGTGGGGCATACTTCCTTACCAATTACAAGCCTTTTTTTTAATCCCCTTTTTTGGTTATTTTCTTGTCTCTGATTTCTTTCCTTTTATTTCTCCCTTTTTCCAGGTAATTCAATCGTGGTTCCCTATTCCACCCTTTCTTTTTTCAGTAGTGGATTCCTGTTTCACCTTGATTTTCGACCATTATATTGCTTATAATTGCGTTATTACATATTTGTTTGGGTTAAAAAAACATAATTAGGATTGGTTCCCTTTATGTTTCCTTAACTTTAGGCCTTATTTCACCTTATTCACCCTTTATTTTTGGCTTACTTTCCTTTCACAAAATCCACCTCACATTACCTCTTTGACTTCACTTTTTTCTTTTCCTTTGTTAGGATAACTTATTTAATGATTATTTCCAACCATAATTTATGCCTATACCTTTTCATGCTATTTACATCTTTCCGTTGAGAGTATTCTCCTTCCAAGTTTCTTTGACATTTGTTTGGGTTTCCTTTTGGGGACTTCTCTAATTATATTCATGTCATTCCCATTTCAAATTTATAATATTTACAGACTTGTCATTCTTTTCATTTATTTTACCAATAACCCCGTGAAAAATTCTGGTTTGTTGCAATATGGCCATTCCTTCTTTAAGTTGGGCCAGTTTGTTGATTTTGTAGCCCCATGAGTTATTTAAGTTATTTGCTATGTTTATTTGAACTCAACTAAGAATTAAGTTGTGATTGGTGGATTAATTACTAATGTTGCCATTATCTTAATCTAGTGGACATCACATCAATTTGGGACTTTATTTATTGTTTTGGGAGGATGATTGAACACATATTGGGATTTTCTTTAGGTATCTTTTGTTAAGAAATTTGTTTAGATATTTGTTATTTGAGGTTATTATTAGTTGCTTTTCATGATGCATAAAGGCAAAGTTGAAGATGTCGATTGCAAGAAACTTTTTCTGAATTTTAATGGATTCAAAGTGAGTTTGATTCAGCACCACCAGAAGTTATTGTTCACGCCAAGGTACAAAATTCCCTTGGAACATGCAATTTTTTTCATTTTGAAAGCTCGAAACAAAACTTGTATATATTGAGACGAAATTACAGGTTTCAATTGAAACCTGCAAAATTTCGTCCTAACTGCTCAAAAAATGCAAAATTTTCCCATTTGGGTCGAAAGATGGTTTGACCGGCTCGACTAGCGATTTTTTAACTTAAAATCATCTCTTTCAGAAGAAACTCTACACTTTGCAGAGCTTCATTCAAAACAGAGGCATAACACCCTATAGTCAAAACTTGCATTTCCCCCTGTGTTTCAAGCCTTTTGAGTTGAATTTAACTCATTTTAGGGCCTGCTTGGTTACATGAATTCAGAGAATTATACCCGTTTGGTTGTAAAAATCTCTAGATTCATGAAATCTAAAGATTCACATTTTTACACTAAAAATGTGAATCTATATGGGTAAAGGGTGAAATCTAGAGATTTCAAAAAAACTATACATTTGCACATTCACAAAAATCACGTCGATCAAATAGTTTTTTAGGATGAATCCACTGATTTCATTCTACAACCAAACATTTAATTTTATAAATTATGACTCCATAGATTTGAAATCTATAAATTTGAAATCTCTAGATATTTGAAACTAGAGATTTGAATCTCCATACTCATGTAACCAAACAGGCCCTTAAGCATTTTGCTTCACTCGTTTAATGATTTCGACACTACTTGATGGCTATTTCACGGTTTTCCAAGCTTTTTTGCAAAGTAACTGAAATTTCCCCCAATTTTTAATTATTACTTTATTTCGTGGTCAAATGATGTTGGGTTCTTTAGGATTTATATATGTGCTCTTTAATAGCAAGATTTATAAATGTATGTTGTCAGATTTGATTTTTGAAGTGTGTTAGTATTTTTTATTTCTTTTATTTAAAAAAATAGAAAATTATATATTCTCTTTTTTTTTTCATAATCAAATCACGTTAGATTCTTTTGAATTTATATATGTTGTCTCTAGTAGCTAGATCTACAAATGTATACAGTTGGATTTGACTTTTGAAGTGTGTCACTTTTTTTATTTTTTCTAATTGTAAAAAGTACCTAATTTTTTATTTTTTTTTTTTCATGCTCAAATGATGTTGGATTCTTTTGAATTTAATATATGTTGACCCTAGTAGCTAGAACTACAAATGTATGTTGTTGGATTTTATTTTTGAAGTGTGCTACTATTTTTCTAATTTTTCATGTATTTAATAACTGCTAATAATTAATATTTTAATTATAAAAAGTATTATTGCATGCAAGAAAAAAATCAATGTGTGCCTATGTATTCTTTATACATTAATTAGCATATATGCAAAGCCTCACCCTAGAATACTCCCTAAAACCAATTGAAACTTGCAGGAAAAATTCCCAAGTTTCCACAAAATTTCTCATGTTTCGACCTAAAATTCCCACTTTCACTGGGTTGAAACTTGAGTTCCCTCGACACATGAACCATGGTTCATGCTGAAGTAACGTGAATAGTAACCTAGATGATAACTTTCATATTTGGTGGGCCCCATGTCCATCTTACGTGGAGATAGAACCAAATTTGGTGGGCCCAAAGTCCAGCTTGCAAGTAGATAAATAGGAACTGTTTTGGTGGGAGTTTTAAAGATAATTTAGGATTTTGATATTTATTTATTGGAATAATTATATTTTTAAGTTGGGTGGGTATCTAAAATCAGTTTTAGTTAGTTTTAAATTCCTAACTGTCCTAGTATGATCAGTTTCTATTAGTTGTAAACTACCAAGTGTCATACTATAGTTGTTTTCGTTTTGAAGTATGTCTATTTTATTATTTAAACACTTGTAATCAGCTTATTATGGAATAGACAAATATGACTTGAAGCTTTAGCTTTTTGCATTTGCAACCACCCCCCTCTTTCTTCTCCCCTTTTCTTCTTCTTATAAATATTCTTCTCCCTCTTCCTCTTCTTTCCCTATCTTCTTTATCCTTTTATCTTCTCTATTTTATCCCCCATTAATTGGTATCAGAGCCCAAACTTGGGTAAATCTCTATTTTATCTCACGGTTTGTTCAACCTTGTTGTCTCTCTTCCCTGCTTTTCTTCTCCTCCTTGAGATCTTTCTACTCTTCCTCCTTTTTTTCTTTCCCCTAATTTCTTTTCTCAGTAAGAACAATGCTGCAGCAAATCATCAAAGGTTGTTTTGTGCATGCGGATTGAGTAAAGGCAGACTTTTTTTTTAATGAAACTTGAAGACGAGTTTTTTTAGAAGAGAAAGTGATGCAGCACAACCAGAAGTTACTATTCACACCCGAATAACGTGAATAGTAATCTAGATGATAATTTTCATATTTGGTAGGTCCAATTCCAGCTTGCGTGGAGATAGATTCAAATTTGGTGGGCCCAAAGTCCAGCTCACAAGGAGATAAAATAGGAGTTTTAGAGATAATTTCGGATTTTGTTATTTATTTATTGGGATGATTATGTAATTAAATTTTTTATTTGGGAGGATGTCTAAGATCATTTTTGGTTAGTTTAAAATTCCTAAGTGTCCACTATGATTAGTTTTTTGTTAATTTTAAATTCCCAAGAGTCCTACTATAGTTGTTTTTGTATTGACGTATGTCTCTCTTATTATTTAAACCATTGTAATCAGGTTATTGAGGATGGATAGAAAAATATGAATTGAAGCTTTAGCTTTGTGCACCAACTAGTGCCGCAACTGAGGCCGGGTGGGCCGGGATTTTGCAGCCCAAGCCCAGCCCTATATGTTCTAATTTGAGCCCATTCCCGCCCTGACCCTAGTTCAGGGCCAAGGATTATTGTCCCTGGCCCTAAGCCCTATAGGGCCAAGCCAAGCCCATTCCCGCCCTAATTGGCCCTAATTGTGCCAGGTCGGGATGGGTTGGTCCTGATTGGCCAGTCCGATTAGCTCTAATTGGCCCCCCGATTAGTCTTGGCCCCCCCTATCTTGGCCCAAGCCTTAATTGGTCCTATCCTTGGACTTAAAATATCAAATGTAAATTCATAAAAAAATAAAAAATATATAATAATAATAAAAATAAAAGTATCATAGGTAAACTAAAAATAAAATTCATAGAAATATAAGATGATTCAAGCTCATACAAAATGATAAAATAATCAATAAGTTGATAATGTTGTTTTAAACATAAATAAATTCATACTCCATAATTCTATATTGATCTCTGAAAGTCTCTCATTGCTTTGACGATGGAAATTGAAAACCTCTTCCATTACTTGTGGTGATGGAAATTGAAAACCCTTCCCATTGATATTCTTATTAAAAAAAAAAAAATCATATTCAAAACTTTGTTAACAAGTAAATCAATGATAATTTAGTATTGATATTTTTTTCGTAGTTAAAGAAAATTATATTTTAGTTACAAACATAATTATTTGTCCTTAATATTTTTTCCCCTTCTTTTGAAATATCACATTGGAGGCAAAAGAAAGATGTCAATATTCATGATGAGAAGTTGGGGGTCTAGATTTGTTAGATATTAATTCTCTATATACTAACTTTTATTATTTATAATATATTATCTCGCCTTAGTCCCAAAAAAAAATCAAAGATTTTTTGGAACTAAAAATGACTTAGTTCGAAAAATAAAAATTATCTTAAAAATAGTATAAAAAGTGAACTCATAGTCTAATATGATCAAAACGACTGAAGTTCAAAGTCGAGACTTATAGTTATATCAATGTTAATGTGAAGATTAGGGTAAAAATCTAATCCATGATCAGGGTCAAATTAACATTAAGACTAGAGCCAAAATTAGGGTCAGGATCAGGCCAAATTCAGGTGGATGCTTACTACATTGGTAATGAATATATAATTCAGGCCAAATTCAGGATGATCATGTTTTGAAAATTTAACACGTGTCAAATATTCACCCATGTGGATTATAATTAATTCCTCTCCATACGAGTAGAGGGTTTAGACTCAAATCAAGGCCAAAATCATGGGCCTAAATCAAGGCAAAGATTAGGGTCAATATTAGGGCCAGAATCAGGACCAAGATCAGAGTCAGAATCAGGACCAAAATCAGGGTCAGAATCAGGGCCAAAATCAGAACCAGAATCAGGGCCAAGATGAGGGTCGAGATTAGGGTCAAAATCAGGGCTAGAATCAGGGCCAAATACAAGGCCTAGATCAGTGCCAAAATCAGGGACGGGCCGGGATGGGCTGGGCAGGCCAGAGAGTAATCCCAGGCCCGCCCTTGGCCCTAGTTTAGGGCCAGAATATTTTGGCCCTAACCCGCCCTTAGGGCCAAAATCTTTAGCCCAAGCCCTATTTCGGCTCAAGGCGGGCTTAGGGCGGGTCAAGGCCGCCAGGGCCAAACTTGCACCCCTAGCACCAACCCCCCCCCCCCCCCCGCCTTTTCTCCTCTTCTCTTCTTCTTCTTATGAGTGTTCTTCTCCCTCTTCCCCTTCTTCAAGACTAATTTTTCTAAGATTTCCCCTTCTTCTCCTATCTTTTTATCCTTCTTTCTTCTCTATTATGTCCCCCAATAGAGTTTGATTGTTAGAGTGCCTTCCTTGGGATAGGGTTTTGTGTAGTAACTGGAGGTACACTTTTTTGGAATTTTTGTGTAGCCAAGGAAGTTGAACTTTCATGAGATCTTTTGTGCAGGCATTGGAGTTGCAATTTTATGGACTATTATGTAGCTATTAGGGTGCTACATTTGGTGAAATTTATTTGTAGCTGTTAACTGCCACATTTGATGGACTTCTCTAGCCGTTGCATATTGCATTTTGAGACTGTTATTGCAAAGGCTGTTTAATGTTTTTGTTGGTTGTTGTGAAGACATGGATTTACACTAGCTAGTTGGGGTGCTGAATTGAGCTTGTTGGTGTCTGATGCTACACGATTCAAGAGTGGAACTGCCTTTCAAGTTTATTCTTATTTGTCCAAGCTAGAACTTTCTTTGTGTATACTCTAGCTTGAGGGTTAGTATTAGAGATAATGAGAGATAACACGATGTAACAGTATAGGGGAGCCCTATCGTGTTATATTGTGATATTTCTCATTATCTCTAACACATCCCCCCCCCAAAAAAAAAAGCTACTAATGACGTTGGACATGGCAGGGAAACTACACGGGAAAAACAAAAAAGGGATAAAATGGCCACATTAACACTTTGAGTTCTCTTCAAGAGTTCATGGTTTGGTGTAAATCATTTTCCACGCAAACATCCTGTCTTTTATAGCCGACTATAGCTGCCATCTTTAGTTAATGATTTGAGTTTAAGTCCAGCACCGACAGTTAGACTTCTATCTATTGGCAACAGGTAAGGGTAGGCTGGTCCTTTACTGTTTTTAAAGTCTAGGGCTTGTTCTTTATTTTATGAATTTTAACTCTGCCATGAGTTGATTGAGGGCAGATCTGGAAATTAGTGAGTTTTATAACATTATAAATAAACCTTGTGATTAGGAGTACTATATGATGTAAACCCAGGTTTAGGGTTTGTTAACCAAGACCCTCTATAATGAAACCAGCACTGACTAGGGATTCTGGAGGCTTTAGTTGATGGGTTTAGAGGTCTAAAACTCAACTGGAATGGGTAAACAGAAATGAAGTTTGGTGGACTTCAAGTTTCAAATTTGAATTTGGAAATTTAAGGTTTTAGCTAGGATTGGGAAGGGGCAAGGGTTGCTATTTATGTAATTCAGAATTAGTAATACTACTAATCTGTAAGTTAGAAACTGTTTCAGAGAAAGGGGATTAAGTTTGGAAAGGTTAGGGTTTTCTTGGAAACTTCAAAAGTCTGCAACTCTTCTCAAGGAAGAAGACGAAGTGCAGAAATTCTACACACCAGAATTAGGGCTTCTCTGAGAGTTTTACGATTAGGACTAGTTTCTATAGGCTTAGGTGATCCTAATGAGGGTGTAATGGGTGGTTTTGGGGCTGAGGTTGAGGGAATCCTAGTGGGTTAGGACTGAAAACGTGGGGAAGAAGAAGAAGGCTTCTGGCTACTTTGGTAGGGCTAGGGTGGGGCTGAAACTAAGGAGTAGGGCTGAGGATGTTGGGGATGGTTCAAACTTACTTGTGAATGGATGCTTGGCTGGAGTTGCAGTGGAATGCTTGAAGAAGATGCTGAAATCTCAGAATCGAAGAAAATAAGAGCTTCAAACCCAGCCGTAGGTCGTCCTCCCAGGGATCCCACGACTACATCAATCTATTCTCAAAAGTCAAAAGTCAATTCATTCAATCAATCAAATCTTCAAATAACTTACACTAGAAAGGCTATTTATAGCCTGAAACAAAGGACACTGACTAATACCGGGTGATTACCAAAAAAAATAAAGACTCATACTGGGTTACCCTAATTGTTAGGGTCCCTTCACAACATAACTCAAAAGCTCAAAATTAAAGAAGATGCCACATGCTATACTCAGATAAGCACCATTTGCCTCCTACATCCCCTCAAAGCTCAAACAACCATCTCCAAATGTCTGCTTCAAACTGTAAACTGAGACCATCTAAGACAACAGGGTAACAGCTAAGCCCTATGTCAGTCAAAAATTATCGAATTAAAGGGTGCAAACACCTATTCAAATTCAGTGGCTACTGTGAGGTACCATCAGATACTAATGGGCTGGAACTTTGATGGAACCCAGAAATGAATGTGCTACTTAAAGAAGAATTTTATTGTGCGCTGGAGGTCGCGAGTTCAAATCAGCCTCTTTGCAAAAAAAGCAGGGGTAAGGCTACCTAGAAAGTCCCTTCCCCAGACCCCACAGTGTGGGAGCTTCGGCACTGGGTACGCCATTTTTTATAATTAAATAAACTTAAAATTTATTAGTAATTTATTTTGAGAATTTATGGTTAAGTTAAATTCATGTAGTCCATTTAAATTAAGTAGGATTTGATGTATTTAATATTTATTCATGGATTAATTAGGGTAAAAACAGGCTTTTCTTCAGTTTTTTATGTACTTTAATCTGTTCCAAGGGGAATCAATGGGTTCATTGAGCCATTGAATCCATGCTTGGTTCAAAGGCATGAACCGTAGCATTAATTCGAAAAGAACAAGAAGTTGCTGGGGTGAGGCTGCATAGGTAAATTGCCCCCTCAAACTTTGCTTGTGCGGAAGCCTTCAGCGTCGGGTTCACCCCATTTTATTAGAATAATCTATATTCTAGCTAAAGTAACATGTTTCATATTTATGAGTATCACAAGAGTTTTATCAGGTTGATTGGAAGATAGCCCCTTGGCCTAGTATTTTTCTGACTTTAAAAGAATGTATTAAGAGTTAAATTTCACTTTCCCATCACCTCTCGTGTGATTAAAATACAAAACCAGAGAAAGCAACTTGTAGTGATGAGATTCATGGGCGGTCTTGGTAAGGAGTTTGACTTGGTCCATTGACAAATCCTTGGACGTGATGAGGATACAAGGGTTCCCACACACTATTTTACCAATTTTTCCCTGTATCTCAAGAGAACCCCCATGATACTATCCTATTGAATAATTCAGCCCTTGCTTCTTTCACCCCAACTCATGGTGCTACACAAGGACAAGGTTAAGTGATTGTCCTCTAGAAAATTCAGGTAAAACTGCAACTAACACTTCCGAAGGTTCTTTTCAAAGGCAATAAGGACTGGCAATCAACGTGGTTAACCTTGTCAACCTTGTCATATCTAGTGACCTTGTTGGAAGTTTAATGGCAAGGCTTCACAGTTTCTAATGCTGCTAGTACTTGAAATTCTACTGCTGCCACATTTCAACCTGCAGGTAAGACTGAAAATGGCTGATGAGGATGATGTCCGCTTTACCCAGTTCCAAGCTGCTCAGTCACAGCCCTTTCCTGACAGCCTTGTTTAAATAAGTAATGCTATAGCATGTCTTTCATGTACCTCTCGCCTCTACATCATTAATTCAGGTGCATCTTAACATATGACTAGCATTTCAAGTTCGTTTCTTCTTTTTGTTCTTCTGGTTTAGTAGTTGCTCTTGCTGATGGCTCCCATGCTAAAGTTAAGGGCTTGGTCACTGTCAATCTTACCTGTTCTATATCTTTATCATCCGTTCTTTGCTTACCTTTGTTTCCTATTAAATTACTATCTTTTATAAATTTACATATAACTGCTCTGTTACCTCCTTTTCTAGCTTTCATCCCTCTCAAAATGTCATGATGAAGACGACGTCTGCTAGAGGTTGTGAGTCTAAGGAGGTGTACTTGTTCAAGGATGTGTTTTTTGTAGCATGTTCGAGCATATCTAAACCTCGTCAAATTTACTACCATTTGTGCCACCTTTCATTAGAGAGTTTGAAGCTGTTAGATAGTCATTCCCACTCTATTTTATGTTTGACCTGTTACCCTCTATTTCAAGTTTGACTTGTTACCCTTGTTAGTTTGGGAAGCTTCACCAAGTGCGTTATCCACATGTCAGTCAATGGTCTGACCAAGTTTTTGTTTAGTACACTCGAATCCATGGGATTCAATCATGTAAACTCTATTACAGTTTTCAAAATTTGTGCGATCTTGTGGCTGAAATTTGTACCCAATCTAGTGTTATTGTTTGCATTCTTCCAATAGTAATGCAAAAGAATATTTTCCCATTACTTTTAATGCATTTATGACTTCTACTTGCATTCTTCATCTGTTCTCTTATACTTACACATCTCAACAAAATGGAGTTAGCGAGAGGAAAAATCGTCATTTAATGGAGGTCAAGAGATGAAGATGGCCAAACCTTTTTGAGCTGATGCCACTGGCACTGCCTGTAATCTTATCAACCATATGCCTTCTTCAGTTTTGAAAGGTGATATTTCGCATTCTTTGTTATTTTCCTCCCCCCCTTTTTTTTTTTTAACTACCTCGTGTCTATGGATTTGTCCATATTATTCAGGACCATCGCTATGGAATTTAAAATTTTGATCTTTCTGCTCTAAAGTGTCTTCTTGGAAGATGTTTTCATTCAAAAAAACATTATCATCGCTGTACTTTATAGACACAAAAATACTTTGTTACTACTGATACATTCTTTTGCGAGTCCACCCCTAATTTTGATGATTTTGTTAGTGCTCTAACCTCAACGATGATCTCCCAGTTTACGTTGTTCAAAGGGTGCTTCCACAGGTTCTAGCTCAACTTTCATTGTAACTTGTTCCCCTCAGGTCTACCATTAAAGATGTATCTCAGGTGTCCAGCAGCAGTTGCTGCCCCACTACTATCACAGCTCTACCCCTCTACCTTACCTGTCAATGAATCCTATGGTAAGTGCTCTTTCCTCCAACTTTGATGTTTAATTGCTCTTCAATATGATACTCAGTGTTCCATTCAATATCCTATCTATAACTTTCTGTCTTAATTAGATTTATCCACTCGCTTCCATTTCTTGATTATCGATTAGTGAGAATCACCCTCATCCTGTCACTGAGACTGAAGGCAAAAGACTCTAGCTTTATTAGATTTTATTTAATTTCTATTTAAGTGTTCCTAAGTTTCCAAAAGTTAGTTACTATATTAGGGTACATGCATGTGGCTGATTTATAAAGCCTAGATTTTAACTTTTAATTTTAGAAAGTTTCTATTTTTTGTTGCTGGGAATATTACCTAGATCAGCAAAATATTCTCAACATTAGTTTCTATTCTAGTGTTCCTAAGTTTTTAAAAGCTACTATTTAGGATTCATGCACGTGGCTGGTTTATAAAGCCTAGATTCTAATTTTCTAATTTTAAAATTTTATATTTTTTGTGGCTGAGAATATTAGCTAGATCATTAGAATATTCTCAGCCCATAATTTCTATATTTTATGTGACTTGGAGAGCAATATATATATATATTGGCTGTTCTTAGTCATGACCGATTTATGAAATTCACCATGAAGCTTTGCTTTGAGTTAATTTTCTCGTCTCCTGCTTGAGTGATAAGAAGGGTGAGGACCTCGCTGTTTTGTTACTTCCAATTCTCTAGGGCTAAGTCATCCTTGATCTTCGACAAACATTACCATGCTTGTGGCAAAAGGTATGCTCTAGCGTGGTTTGAACTACTAAGGTAATTTTTCTCCTATGTTTAAGCTCACACTTATTTGAGTTTTGATTTCTTTGGCTACAACTTATCAATGGCCCTTATGTCAACTTGACATAAAGAATGCTTTCCTTAATGTTGATCTCCATGAGGAAGTATATATGGATCAACCTCTTGAATTTGTTGCTCAAAAGGGAGAACAGAATGTCGGTTTAAGAAGTCATTATATTGGCTGAATAGTCCCCTCGAGTGTGGTCTGGTCAATTTACTTTAACCGTGATAGATATAAGGTGGTGATAGATATAAGCCTAAGTAGATGTGATAAGACTTGTTTTTTGGTCATTCTGGTGCTGGAAAACAATTCCTTATGGTTTATGTGGATAATATCGTCATTACTTGAGATTATTATTTGGGCATTGAGAAGTTCAAAGTATACTTGCAACTGCAGTTCCACACTTAAGATTTGGGAAGGCATATATACTTTCTAGGTGTGGAAGTTTCTCAATCCATGAAAGGTACCTTTTTGTCACAACTGAAGTATGTAATTCATTTCTTGTCTAAAATATAAATGGCTGGGTCTAAACCTTCAGATACCCCCATGGGTCCAAAATAGTAACCTATGCCAGATGACAAGAGTTTCTCTTGATGATAATAAGAACTATTAGAGGCAGGTTGGCGAATTGAATTATTTGATTGTAACTCGACTTGACAATGCTTTTTTTTTTTTTTTTTTGGGGGGGGGGTGTCAGTTTTGTGGGTCAGATTTTGTCCACTCCTCTGACATTTCATTGGGTTGCTATTATAGGAATATAGAGCCATCTGATGAAGGTTCCTATAGGTGGATTTTTTTTACACAACTAAGGTTATAGATGAAGTAGAGACTTTCAAATGCAGAGTAGGCCGAGTGACTAGCTTATAGAAGACCAACCATGGGTTATTATAAGTTTGGTGGTGAAATTTTTGTGCGCTAGAAGAGTAAGAAGTTGCCTGCTCAAGTGCAAAGTCAAGAAAATCAAGCTATGACAGATGTTACTTGTGAGTTGATGTGGATTAGACAGTTGCCAGAAGAACTTAGCTTTGTAATGGATCCTTTATGTGATTATAATGTGATAATCAGGCTGTTATTCGCATAGTGTCAAATCCTGAGTTTCATGAGTCCACAAAGCATATTGAAGTTGCCACTTTGTTTGTCAGAAGCTACAACAAGGACTGATTTCTCCTAGTGGCAGTTTGGCTGCCTAAAAACAGCCACAAGTGAGCACCATTTTGTGTAGATCAAGCATAGGGACCCTTCCCCCCCCCCCTACACCAACAGCTAAAATAGTGCATTCAGGTTATCTTGATTTTTAGTTAACCTATTAAATGGTTTATTTAAGTATTATATGAAGTTGTAATTCCAACAGAAAAGTTGTCCCATGTGCATGCCACTAACAGTAAATTGTAACTCTAGTTCTAATTGAGTCCTAGTTTCTATTTTAGTCCTACTTTTAGTCTTAAGTCATGTCAATGTAATTTCCCAATTGAGCCCATGATCTGATTAATGGAAGTTCTATTTTGAGGTTATTGCTTTGTGAGTTAGTGTTACTAATTCCCTATCTCTCTCCTAGGGTTCCACTTAGCTGTCTTACTCGGTCTCCAGAAAAGAAGCTTTAAGACTATTGGAAAGCTTGGATTCAAGGTTTAATTCAAGCATCCTGACCAAAAAAAAATTTCAAGCATTCTATGAAATTTCTTCAAAAATAGTGAGTTATTATTCTTCCAATTCTCTAAACACAACTATCCAATTACCCTTTTTTTTCTTTCTGTTTTCGTTGTCCTTAAACCCTAGCCAGTAAAATCTATCCCTAGTCCAAATTAACCATTTGAATCCATTAAAATTTCATTATGTTAAAGGGTAGTATTGGAAAGGAAAAAAGGAAAAATAATAGGAGAGGATTCTCAAGCTAGCACTAACTCAAAAATGCTTACTTCCATGTTAGATTAGGATTTTGTTTCCCTTTCAGATTTTGTTTCCTTTTCATACTTTGTTTCCAGATCTGTAATCGCCCACTGGTCCTATAAATAAAATCTTAGGCCAGAGGAGGAATATACATTATGAAAAGCCTCCTTGACTATTGGGATACACTTTTCCCCTTCTTCTACCTCTCACCTCCCCTGTCTTCTCTTCTCCAGCTTAAACTAATTTCTGGTTTACATGGTATCAGAGCCATAGGAAGATCACAGTCTTGCTAATCTGCAAACTGTTTTTCCACAACAGGCTGCTACACCTGAAGAAGCTTTGACACAGGCTTTGAAGTCTCTCACAGCTTGCAATTGAACGGGTTCAGTACCTGACACTCTTTTCTGGGAGGTACCAGCTTTCCAAAAACTTCTAGACTTTTGCTGAAGGATTCTTCACAACTCCTGGTTCTGTGATCGAAGGATTGGTACCCAGTTCTGGAGTGGATTTTTTTTTTTTTTTTGTGGGGGGGGGGGGGGGGGAGGGGGATCTGGGATATGCAAGTTCTACCCAGCTGTTTGGAGAATCTTTCCTACTGATTTGTGCAGATTTTTTTTTTTCTTTTTTTTAACCAGAAGTTGTGATACTTTACCCGCGATTGACGGAATTGAAATCTGTTGTCTGGCTTTGAGTTTCTGCATGAATTTTCTGGATTCTGCACAAATTTGAATGGTTTTGCTGCTTGGTTTGGTTCTGCACAATTAATTTAGACTTTCTGCTGCTTCGACTTTAAACTCTGCAATTTCTTGGTTTGAAGAATTTCCTGGTTTGATTCTGTTGTGTATCTATGGATACAACTCTGATTTACGTGACTGATTGTATCTGTCCTTTGGTTCTGCTAGATGGCTTGCTAATTGACCTCTGTTTTTCTGGTTCTGCAATTATAAGTGTAATCTGAAGAGTGCTGAAAAAAAATATAGTTCGACTGGTTTCAAGGCTGTCCATATTACATCTGCTAAAGCACATTTTCCTTGTGTGGTTTTGACCTATTTTGAGTTGGTGGTTTTGGTTATCTTTCTGCAAAAAGTTGTGGAGAACAGTAGTACTTAATGGCTAAGATTGATAATTAAAAGACCAAGAACGAGGTCTTATCCTCCTCCTCCCATCATCTCACTGAACACAAACTTGAGGGGGCCACTAACTTCCATCAGCGGAGTAAAATTGTTAGGGTACTAATTATTGGAAGAGGGCAACAATACCATTTGACCAAAAATCCTGATGCTAGAGACCCTAACTGGGAAATGGTGTATGCCCCTTTTTAAGGACAAATACTGAACTCTGTGGAGAAGCCTATTGTTATCTTGTTACTCATATTAATACTGTCAAGGAATTGCAGGAGTATTTGACTGTACTGTATTCTGGTCAGAACAACCCTTCCCTCATATATGAGCTGTTCTAGGAGCTTTATAGAGTTGATCGGAAGGTTGCCCTTTGACTAAATATTTTGCAGACTTCAAGAGGATGTGTAAAGTGCTGAATTCCAAACTTCCCATTGCATCTAATGTTAAATGTAGAGCTAGCATGAACAACTTGCTGCTATGAGTTTTCTAAGGGAGCTTGGAAGGAATTTGATTTTGTAAGATTCCAAATCCTCCATGGTGACAAAGTGTCCACCTTATCTGATACATTTTCATGGGTTCTCCAAGTCTCCAGGGAGAACTCTCATAATACTTCGTCCAATGACACGTCTGCACTTGCCACTCACTAGTAATTGGGAGCAAATTCTGGAAATACCCACAGTCGTGGGGCTGCTACTGGAAGGGAACCCTCCCACTCCTCAGGAGTCTAGAGACACACCAGTTAGCACTCGTCAACTCTGGTCAACCTGGACATATTTAGATATTCAATTGGAAGTTACATGGCAAACCCCCTCACGTTGCTAATACTACATTACTACCACTACTACAAAGACCACCTGCAAACCCCCCCCGGCAACACAGCCTGAAGATAAAACTTCAGCCAATTTCGAGCAGTCTAATCCCAGCCATCTACGGCTACATTCGTATAAACAGAATGCAACAGCCTACCTCTCTCCACCTCTCGGCCTTGGTTCATAGATTCAGGTGCCTTTGATCACATGACTAGCCATCAAAATATATTTTCTTCTTTCTGTTCATCCACTTCTATAGTCACCCTTACGTACGGTTCCCATGGCACAATTAACGGCACTGGAACTATTACTCTTACTCCATCCCTAATCTTATCATCAGTCCTTTATGTTGGTTGAGTTATATTAGGAGTTCAATTCTAGGAGTTTTAGTTCATGTAGTTTTCTATTTCTCGTTAACCAAGAAAGGGATTTATGTAATAGTCCTCTTTCCACTTTATTATAAATAGTGGGCTTGGGATCACACTTATCCATGCAAGCCATTCTACCACAATCGATTCAACATGGCATCAAAGCCTAAGTTCAATTAGGGAAGGAAAAAAAAGGAAAAAAAAGAAAAAAAGGTCTCGATTCTTCATCTCCATTACAGCTGCCGACACACCACCTGCAACCTAACCACCATCGTAGACCTGAAACCAACCCAATCACCATCGTGGACCTAAACCAGACTAGAAACCACCAACGCACCTGCACCTATACCCATCCCAACACTTAACGACTCACCTGCAACCCATTGTTTTGCCTCCCAAACCACCTGACGACTCACCTGCAACCCATCATTTTTCCTCCCAGACCACTTGCAACCCATCGAACCCTGTTTCCGCCTTCATCTTCCTTCTGCCTTCTTTTGTTTTTCTTTTCTCTTTGAAACAGCAATTTAAAACCATTGAATCTATTAAACCCCATCAAGCCAAACCCATTAAAGCCATTGACCCAATGAACCAGACCAAACCAATGACCCCATTGACCTCTGGTTTCCCTTTTTTAACCAAAAAAAATGATATTCCAAAGGTCTCTCTTGTGAATTCGCATATATCCAAGGGTCTATTTGTAATTTCTCACATTATAGGGGTCCATTTGTGATTCCTATATATCCAGCGGTCTCTTTTGTGAATTCACATATATCCAACAGGCCATTTGTGATTTCCCATATATCCAAGGGTCTCTTTCATAAAAAAAAAAAAAAAAAAAAAAAAAAAAAAAAAAAAAAGGATGATATCCTTTATCCTATGTATCTTATAACTCCTAGACTTGTTTGGGTGGTCTGACTATTCCATTCTGTGACGTTTCAATTGTTTCGCAAGGGTGAAGACTGAAGAACTGTAGATAGTTTTTTTACATGACAACCACCGATGCTACTACTACTCTCACTGGCTCCGAACATTATCCTACTCTTCCTTCTCTTTCGGTAAGATTTTATGGAACAAATTATTTGATCTGGTCTCGATCTACATACCTAACTATTGTTAGAAGAGGACTTGTTGGACACATTACATGCACCACTATCAAGCCTACCACCACAGGTGTTTCTTAGGACAAATAGATCTCAAATGACTCTCTTATTAATGTCATTCTTTTTGAATTCCATGAAACCAAATATTGCTCGTGGATACCTATTACTTGATACTGCAGCCAAAATCTAGAAGGCTACTACAGAAACATATGACCAATTGGGGAATGATACACAGGTTTATGAGCTACAGAAGAAACTTCATGAGACTACCCAAAAGGAACTCATTATGGCCCAGTATTATGCTGCTGTCACAATCTCTTTGGTGGAAATTGGATCATTATTGGGATTACCAACCCACTAATCCGGATGATGTGGCTACTAATAGGAAGCACATTGATAAAATTTAGATATATGAATTCTTCGCTGGTTCGAATGTGGAGTATGATTAGATCAGGTACTAGTATTGAGTCGTTTCTCCCTTTCCTACACTAAAATAGTATTATGCCCATATTCAGTGTGAGAAAAGCCGTTGATTAGCATGCTTCACACTCCTATTGTGAAGAAATCAGCCTACAGTTTGTTAGCACCAAATATGATTTGACCAAGAAGATTGTCAAGTGTGAGCACGGTCACAAACCATAACATACCCAAGGCCAACCGTTGGAAGCTCCATGGGAAGCCTGCTGATTTTTAGCAGAAAAGGGCACAAAAAAAGGGAAACCCAAAGGCTAATCTTTCTAAGACTGTTCCCACAACACCCTCTGTAGACACTGGTTTTTCACAGGAGGAATTAGCTACCTCGCGACATATTCTGCAATCTTTTACTGCTGATACAGCCTTTGTTACTACCACATCCATTACCTGTACCAACTTTTACCTTGCTACTTTAGGTAAAACTTTTACAAGCTTCCATGTTTCTTCAGTTTCTAGTGCTTGGATCATTGATATAGGAGCCACGAATCATATGACAAGTTCATCCTCTTTTTCTTACATTATTCTCCAACTTTCGATAAAGATAAAGTTTGAATTGTTGATGGCTCTTATTCTTCTATTTCTAGAAAAGGGACCATTCAACATTCAAAAAGCCCTTAGGAACTAAACGACTACATTTGTAAAGAGCTAGGTATGATCAATACCTATGCTCTAGCTTGAAAGAGGATGTTAAAATAAGACTAAAAAGGGTAAAAGGGGAAGAATAAGAGGTCAATAGAGGTTTTGGGGTTATTTTTCTTTTCATATAGTGCTCAACTCTTACATGATTCTATATGAATTAAAGTTGGTCTAGAGGTCCTCACTATCTAATATGAAAGCCTCCTTAGTTCCCATCATTTTCTTCTTCTCAATTATTTCTCTATTTCTTCTTTATTTACATATACAATAACTTGTTATATACTTTCTCTAGTATAGCCTATTCTACTCATAATTTAGCACTAGAACCACATAAATTCATTAAAACACCTCAGATAGCATTAAGAATGAAGAAAAATCCTCGGTTTTAGAGGTCCTCAATTACCAACAGAATTATTTGCAAAAAGAGGAAGGATTGAAGAGATTTTAGAAGGAGAAGAGAACAGAGAGATAGAGATAGAGGATTGATTAATTTCTCAGATGCTTTCTCATTATGCTTTGTGGTTCTTATACAGCAGTGAAACGGTTAAACCTTCTAGAATGAACCATTACTATGTAAATTCCCCAATTACCCCATTAATTCTTGAAGCCTCTTTTGTGTTTGCCGACAATAAAATCACTCAAATGTGAAGGAAGTTTATGAATACGTGTCTCTTTCCTGGCTGGATGTACCACTTCAGGTGCCAGCTCTTGCTGTGATTTATGTGCTCCATTTTGAGATGTAACATTACCCATCCCCTGAAAGTGTAACCTGGTCCTCGAGGTTTAGGTAAGGAAATTGAAGCTGTAGCCGTTGAGAAAGTAGATTGTGATAGAATGGCTTATTGATCCATGATCTCAAGCCCTCTATTTATAATTAAGTGAAAAGTAGACTATTACAAGGAATAGAATTATACATGAATGCAAACTCTAATTTAACTCCTATACAAACTCTTATTAGACTCCTAATAGAATCCAACAGTAGCGCTGCCCAATCTTCCCAAGTGGCTTCCTTAGATGGAAAACTCTTCCAATGAACAAGGGCTTGATGAATGGATGTGTGATGGCGTTGGATCTGGCGGTGTTGCAAGATAGTAGTGGGAGTGATTTCAAATAGGGCTTTTGCCGGAAGAGATGCTGGTGGCGGTGGCTGTCCAACACAAGGTTTCAGGCTAGAAATGTGAAAAACGTTATGGATTTGAGATCCCAAGGGCAAAGATAGGCGGTATGCAACCTTTCCCACTCAAGCAAGGATCTGATAGGTACCGAAATAGCGTTTCCCCAATTTTTTGTTGATGCGCATAGCAACAGAGGATTGCTGGTAGGGACGGAGACGAACATAAACCCACTCACCAGGTTGAAGTTCAAGGTCCTGACGGCGTTTGTTCGCCTGATGTTGCATGCGGTGTTGAGCACGACGAAGGTGAAATTTTAAGTCGTGTAGAATTTGATTGCGGTCTTGTAACTCATTGTCACTGCATTGTTGATGGCTATACTTGGAATATATCTTGTGTGATTTCTGGAGGTTGGTGTCCATACACGGCTTCAACGGGGGTTGTTTGTATGGCAGAATGAAAGGCAGTGTTATAAGAGAACTCTGCCCATAGAAGGTACCGAGTCCAAAGGTGAGGTTGCTCGCCCATGAAACACCTTAGGTACATTTCCAAGCCTCTATTCACCACTTTTGTTTGCCTGTCGCTCTGGGGGTGGTATGCTGTAGACATAGCGAGGACAGTTCCCTAGAGTCGGAAAAGCTCTTGCCAGAATGTACTGAGAAAGAGAGGGTCACGATCACTGACTAGTGATTTGGGAATACCATAGATCTTAACAACATTCTCAAGGGAAGGCTTCGGCTACTTTGGCACTGGTAAAACGAGGTGGCAAGGGTGTGAAGTGTGCATATTTTGACAGTCTATCGACCACCACCATTACTGCTGTTTTGCCAGCGGACGGTGGAAGACCCACAATGAAATCCATGGAAAGGTCCTCCCAAATTTGTGCAAGGATTGGAAGTGGCTGAAGCAATCTTGCTGGAGAAGAAATTAGAGACTTCATCTGTTGACAAACCGAACACTCCGCCAAAAATTGATGTGCCGCTGTGCGCATTCCCTTCCAAAATACATTTGCTGAGAGGCATTTCATTGTGCGTTGGAACTTTGCGTGCCCCCCACAAGCTGAGGTCTGATATTCTTCTAAGAAGCAACCACATAAAGGGGAAGATGCATCCATCACTATGCGTTTCCGATGGAAGAGTAACCCATCGCGAGCAGAGTAATGAGTGTGAGTTGTTGGGTCTTATAGAACCTCTTAATAAATGCAATGTAAATATTCTGAAGTGATGGTCTCTTGGCGAATTTATTCCAAGAAATCCAGTTGTGGTACTGTGATTGCAGAGAACATCATGAAGAGCTCCGGTACCCTTGACAAGGCATCCGCGGCTCGATTTTCACTTCCTGGTTTGTAAGTAACTTCAAATTTGTACCCCATTAATTTTGTGAGCCAATGGTATTTTTCTGGTGTCTAAACTACTTGCATCATCATTTCTTGCAAACTTTTCTGATCGGTGCGGATGAAGAATTTCTAACCAACCAAGTATTGGCGCCACCTTCCAATGGCCTGAATAATCGCTTGCATTTCACGAGCATATGTTGAAGCTGCTTGCCGCATAGGCGACAACTTCTTGCTAAAGAATGCTACCAGTCCGTCATCTTGAGAGAGTACGGCACTAAGTCCTACACCGAAGGCATCTCCTTCAATGGTAAATGGTTTACTAAAATCAGGAAGTGCCAATTCCACTTGTTGTTGTTGTAATGTCGTGAAGACCTATTGGGCTGAGTCATTCCACTTGTATGCTCCTTTCTTTGTGAGGTTGGTAAGTGGGCTGGCTATAGTTGCATAACCTTTAATAAATTTTCGATAATATCCAATGAGGCCCAAAAAAGGTCTGACATCCTTGAGGCTTAGGGATGGGCCACTTTAGCACAGCTCTTACCTTTTCTTGATCCACTGAAAGCCCATGGGCCAATACTACATGACCCAAGTAGCCAATAGATTCCTTCCTAAAATCACATTTAGACATTTTAGCATAAAGTTGATGGGCCTTAAGAGCTTCCAGAACCACCTTAAGATGGCCCAAATGTTTAGTCCACCCTTTGTTGTAAACTAACAAATCATCAAAGAAGATTAGTAGAAACCTTCGTAAATAAGGTTTAAAGACTTGATTCATAAGAGCTAGAAATGTTGCAGGTGCATTGGTCAGCCAAAAGGGCATGACCAAAAATTCATAGTGACCCTCATGGGTCCTAAAGGTTGTTTTATGAATATTTTCCGCCTTAACCCGTATTTGATGATAACCCGAACGTAAATAGAGTTTAGAGAAATACTTGGCCCCGTGTAATTCATCAAACAATTCATCAATTGTAAAAATCGGAAATCAATTAAGTACCGTCACAGCATTAAGTGCTCAATAGTCGACACAAAAACGCCAAGTCCCATCTCTTTTCTTTACCAAAATAACCCGAGAAGAAAACGGGCTTACACTTGGACAAATAATTCCCATCTTAAGCATTTCGGTTACCTGTCATTCAATCTCGTTTTTCTGAAAATGAGGATACTAGTATGACCACACATTAACCGGTGTAATTCCAGGTTGCAAAAATATAGCATGGTCTTGTGTCCGGTTTGGTGGTAGATGTTTGGGCTCATAAAAAATTTGTTTATATTGGACTAGTAATTTTGGTAATCCAAGCCCATGTTCCCATGGTGGGAGATCTCGCGAGATATCTTGCTATTTCTGCATAGCGAGACGAGATCCCAGCGAGATTTGAGAGATGGCAGATCTCGCTCGAGATCTCGCCGAGATATTGGCGAGATCTCGCCAACGGGAAGAAAACGACAGCTTTAGGGGCTTTAAAAAGCCCCTGTCTCGCTCGAGAGAGGCATATCTAGCCTCTCTCTTGCCCTTCTCTCGCTGGAAGGCCATTTTTTGCCGAAAAACTCAAATTTTTGCTGGATTTTGTTGGGAATTCAACATAGCAACATCAACTCATCTACAACAACAAATTCAAGCATATTCCAAGTGATCTTCAAGAAATGTAAGTTTTTCCCCCAAATTTGAATTTTTTCAAATACAAGGTTCTACGATGATTGTATAAGTGTGGTATAAATATATGTTGATGATCAAGCTTTGATCTACACTTTCATGGAAAAAAAATTACTTTTCTGTTATTAATTTTTCTTTTGAATTTTCGTATTTAAAAAATATATTATCTAAAAAATTATTAAAGATTATAAGTAAATACTTATGATATGAATGTGATTATTATTTTTATTAAACTACATTTAGAGGGCTACAATCTCATGTATTAATATTTTGATTATCATGCTTGCTGTATTTATTTTTATTTTTTTATTTAAATAATTAAATAAAATAATTATGAAAAATAATATTTTATTAAAAAATGAACTTTTTTTTTTAAATGATGCTTATATTATGTAGTTTATTTTAAAAATACAAACATGTCTTATTGAGCATTGTATATATGTTATCTTAGAATAAAGTGTTTGTTTTGTTGTTTTATAAATTATTTTTACATAAAATAATTATAAAAAATAATATGCTATTAACAATTTATCTGTTTTTTTAATAAATGATGCTCATATTATGTAGTTTATTTTAAAAATACAAACATGTTTGTTTGAGCATTGTATATATGTTATCTTAAAACAAAGTGTGTGTTTTGTTGTTTTATAAATTGTTTTTACATGTTTTTATGTATCTAAAAATTATTCTAATGATTATTTGGGAGCATTCATGTATGTATTTCAGACTTTCAATGCTGTACATTTGAATCTTAAATGGCAACTAGTGGGAGTGGTGGCACTAGTAGTGGGACTCAGGACATTGCTTGGCAACATGGGGATCCACTGACTACTGACAAGAAGAAATCCCGATGCAAGTATTGCCTCAAGACTTTGAATTCTGGTGGTTCAATCAGATTAAAGCAACATTTGGCTGGTGGTTACAAAGATGTTTCCAAGTGTCCCAAGGTTCCTTATGAAGTGCAAAAAGCAATTGCAGCAACTTTAAGGGGAGGGAAACAAAAAAAGGACGAGATGGCACAAAAGCAAAGGGAATTTGAGGACACAGTGCTACCTAGACCTATTCTTGATGTTGATGAGGAGTCAAGCGATGATGAAGAGAGGAGGAGGGTTATGGGTGTTGAGTCACGAGCCGAATGGAAACAGATGAAGGCTGCAATGGAAGCTAGTAGATAGTCCTTACATGCTAAGAGTGTGAGGCAATATGAACAGACAAGGGGAGCAAGTGGTTCGGGGTCAGGGGCATCCATGCCACCTAGACATAGTTTTCAGGGAACTGAGACTGAGAGGACCGAAAGGAGGAGGAAGACTAGACATTATTATTCCACATTTGACCAAAACCCCTCCCTCTTCAACCAACAAGACATCTATCAAAGAAGCATTCCATATATGTTTGCTAGAGGTAGAGAAGGCAGTAGGGAGGAGGAAGCTAAGTTGGCAATCAGCAAATTCATGCTCTACAACAACATTGCAGCCAATGTAGCCAAAACACCATACTATCAGGGGATGATCAATGCAGTTGCTAGGGCAGGTGTGGGGGTTAAAGACCCAACAGTTTGGGAAGTAATGAATAAATATTTTCCCAAGGTAAAGCAAGAGGTGGATGAATACATTAGTTTATTAAAGGAAAAATGGAGTATGTATGGTGTTACTGTGATGGCCGATGGATGGACTAGTCCTACTAGACAGTCCATCATTAATTTCATGGCAAGCTGCAATGGAAAGACAGCCTTCCTTAAGTCAGCGGATGCCTCAGATAAGATCAAAGATGCTGAGTACCTTTACAAGCTTCTTAGGGAGGTGGTCCTCTAGGTAAGGCCAAAGAATGTTGTCCAAAATGTTGTCCAAATTGTCACAGATAATGGTGCTAACTTGAAAAAAGCTGGTGAAATGTTGATGAGGAAGAAGAGCAGCAGGATCCACCTCTTTTGGACACCATGTGCAGCTCATTCGATTGATCTTATGTTGAAGGACTTGGGGAAAAGAAAGTCAATCAATGATGTGGTTGAGAGGGCTAGAAGGGTAAATAATTTTATTTATAACCATGGTTATGTGCTGAAGATGATGAGGAACCACTGTAAGGGTGATCTAGTCAGACCTGGATTGACTAGATTCGCCACCAACTATGTAGCTCTGAAAAGTTTCCAGAAGAAAGTCGTGGGTCTTCGACACATGTTTGCAAGTGAGGAGTGGTTTGGTGGGCGTGGATCTAGCCATCCTGATGCAGTACTAGCCCAACAAACCATTGCTGATGATTCCTTTTGGAGGCAACTGAATAGGACACTGGGCATTATAGAGCCTATTGTGTTTGTTTTAAGGATGGTGGATTCGGAGAAGAAGCCCACAATGCCCCACATTTATGTTGCCCTCCAGCAAATGAAAGAGTTGGTTAAAGTTGCTGCCCCTAGCTCCTTCAAATCCTACGAGAGGATCATCGATAATAGATGGGAGATGCACTTAATGCATCCTTTGCACTTGGCTAGTGAGTCACTTTTAAGTCTTTAAGTTTTTGTTGTATACTTTAATTTACATTCTTTATTTGTTATAACTTATAATTTATAAACAAGTAAACAACCAAATTTTTTATTTCCACAATGCAAGCTTACTACCTTAACCCAAAGTACCATTACAAGAATGATCTGGGGCTTGATGTAAAGTTGATGACTGTGGTGCAAGACATGGTGGAGAAGCTTGTGTCAAATCCCATCATGCAAGGGACAATTAATGGAGAGGTGAGAACTTATTCAATTGTTTCTTCAACTTTTTGCATTAGTGCATTAAGCATATACATAATACAATAATTGAAGAACTGGTGTACAGATCAGGGAGTTCAGGGATGCCTCTAGAAGTTTTGGAAAGCCTTCTGCAGTTGCAACTAGGCAAAAAACTGATCTTGGTAAATAGTCCACTACTTTATAAGTCATTAAGTCTAAATATCTATAACTCTATAAATGATAACTGATAAGTTATATAAATATAAAGATTTACTTGCCTAATGCATTCTTATTTTTGGTTATGCAGCTGACTAGTGCACCAAATCTCAGGGACATAGCAATTAAAGTACTCTCACAAACTTGGTCATCCTCTGGTTGCGAGAGAAACTAGAGCACCTTCTCGCTCATCCATAGTAAGGTACGGAACAAATTGGGGAGTAAGAGGCTCGAGGACTTAGTGTATGTGCATTACAACATGAGATTGAGAGTGGGGCACATACAAGATGTTATAGATGACGACAATCGTGAACCGATTGAGTTGACTGATGCATTCCACGAGCCCCCCACAGAAGATGAGGAAGATGATGTCATATATCAGTGGGTTAGGGATCGAGGTGGCCCAGGCTGCTGTAGCGGCATCAGAAGGACGACCAACTATACCATTTGAGGAGCCACCTGGTCGACTTGAAACAACTGAGGTGACAACTAGTAGTGGGGATATAGATGATGCCGATGATACCAGAGGGCCAAATGGCCCAAGTCAGCCATCGAGTTCGAGTTATGGAGGCAGTCAGGCTGGTCGTGTTTCTGGTGGAAGTCAACAAAGGGAGTCACCTCCACCAATTCCGAGTCATCCGACACATGCGACCCACAGTTCCCCTATCTCTCGAACTTATGCTAGGAGTAGGAAGAGAAAATCAAACCAAGGGCAGGGGCAGCCGAATGATGATGCAAGCATGCATGATCTTGAATTCAACATGGGAAGCATGAGCCTAGATCATGGTCATAGTGATTCACAACAACAGAGTTTGGACACTTGCCTGTCATCGGGGTACCAATACGGGGATCACAGCACCGGGTCAGATTACAATGCGTACTTCTTATAGAGGTCATACTATTCCTCAAGACCCTGCACCTGGAGAGTACACATATAGGAGTGAAGGTGGGTTGTTAAATGAGTGGTTTAGAAACCCCTACCCACATACTCAACAACAATATGAACAACAACAACAACAATGGCTCTTTCACCCACCCACGATTGACAGTTATCCCAGAGTGCTATTCCTCCAGTATTCTGACATGGAGACATATCAGTTCCATATAAACCGATATGTGACATACTACAGTGATCGATTGACTTGGGAGTCATATGTGGCCACCGTTCAGAATCAATTAATGGAGAATGCTGAGTGATGCTCTTAGTCTTAGTCTTGTAAGTTGTAAGTTGTAATTTTGACATTCTTAGTCGAACTTTGATCACTTGTTGACTTGAATACTTAATGTGTAATGTCATTGTATTTGATACTTGATAGTTGATAAATGATAACTCATTAACTTGAATTACTTGATATCTTTACATTACAATATTACATGTTGTCTCTAAGACTCTAAGTCTCTAACCTTGCATTTCACAGAATTTCGGTTTTACACATAGGGTCGACTTAGGAGACATAGTTAGGGTTATTTTCTCACAAATCTAAGGCCACCAATGTGTTCAAAAGGCCTTAAATAGGCTAAATACCAAGTTTTAGCCCAATCAGAGCCCTAAAACCCACCGAGATGGGCCACCGAGACTACCGCCATTTTTTGGGTAGATCTCGACCAAGATTTCGCTTTTTTTGAGTGGCAAGATCTCGCTCGAGAGCGAGATCTCCCACCATGCATGTTCCCCTTCAGCCTTATTGTCTTCATGTACTAGATCCAATTTGAATAGGACTACACATGATTTGGTTGGCACGATGCTTCGAAGCCCATTATACGTGAGTTGGGCCGGTGGTAGTTTAGTATCTCCCTGTAACTCAATTCTCTGTCCATCTTGGTTAAATTGTAACCTAAGCAGATTATAATAAAATAAAACAGGCCCAAGAGAGGCTAACCATTGAACTCCTAAGATTAAATCAGCACCGCCCAATGGCAACACATATGCATCAATGCTGACATAATAAGATTGAATATTAAGTGGTAGATTACATACCAATCCTTCACATTCCACCTTATTTCCATTTCCTACCATTACAGTCATATTGGTCGTTTTCTCCACCTCGCAGTTGAATGAACTTGCTACCTGACTATGTAGGAAATTGAGTTGCCCCACCGTCTACCAAGATTTGTAAGGGTAGTCCCTTGATTATTCCCGTGAATCTTATTGTTGTTGGTGTTGGAATGCCATTCATGGAGTGAAACGACAACTCGGTTGTGTATTCTGACTCATCTTCAAGTATTTCCTCCATGTTTTCGGTGTTAAAAGACGGTGTGCTATCATCAAATTTCAACAGAAATAGTTGTTGTGACTTACACCGATGCCCTGGTACAAAGCCCTCATCACAATTATAGCAAAGTCCTCTATCTCTCCTTTGCTGCATTTCTGCTGGTGTAAGTTTCTTGATTGGAATGGTGGATGCATGTGCTTGTAATGGTGGAACAGAGCTCCATTTGAATGCCAGAGTTAGAGTTGGAGTTGGGAGTAGAGGCGGCTTACTTGAAATTGGAGTTGGATGGAAGATGAGCTTCTTATTCTCAGCAATTTTTTGCTTCTTGCAGACGAGCGAGCCCCGCTGCCTGGGCCATGGTGGTAGGTCGAAATGCCTTCACTTCATTCTTAATGTCGAATCGAAGATCGGAAATAAAACAGTTTACCATGAATGAGGTTGATAATCCAGTGATCCGATTTGCTTGTGCCTCATAGCGGGATTGGTATTCTGCCCCCGTGGTTATCTATACCAACTTTGCTAAATCTCCCTCATGATCTTCATATCCCAATGGTCCAAACCGATTTTCCAGGACTCTTGTGAATTCCTCCCATGTCGGGTATCTCCTCGTCTTATACATCCACTGGAACCATTGTAACGCCTCACCTTCCATATGAATTGACGTCACTTTTAACTTCTGTTCATCTGGTGTTTCATGGATATCAAAGAAATTCTCTGCTCTGAAAATCCATCCCATAGGATTAGATCCATTAAATTTAGGGAAATCTACCCTCGCTGTTCGCACTTGAATGCCGCTGGTATTACTGGTTCCTGTAGATCTGAAATTGCTGATAGTAGAAGTCTCCTGATTTGCAGATCGTTGGAAGAATTGTTCTAATCGGCATTCCATAGATGCGATCTGCCTAACTAGTGCTGTAATGGCTACTCCTTGCTCATTGACAGAATTGTGTAGCGAAGAAAGCTGTGAGCCATGATCAGCCATGGTGGTGCTCAGTTGCTTTATTGCATCGTCCGTTTGGCATTGACGTGTTCCTTCCACCATGAGTAATCCGGCAGGTCGGACCAGTTGTTACGAACAGAATTATTTGCAGAAAGAGGAAGGAAGAAGAAGAGATTTCAGAGGAGAAGAGGACAGAGAGATAGAGATAGAGGATTGATTAATTTCTCAGATGCTTTCTCATTATGCTCTGTGGTTCTTATACAGCAGTGAAACGGTTAAGGAAACCTTCTAGAATGAACTATTACTATGTAAATTGCCCAATTACCCCCATTAATTCTTGAAGCCTCTTTTGTGTTTGCCGACAATAAAATCACTCAAATGTGAAGGAAGTTTATGACTACGTGTCTCTTTCCTGGCTGGATGGACCACTTCAGGTGCCAGCTCTTGCTGTGATTTCTGTGCTCCATTTTGAGATGTAACATCCTCACTATCTAACATGAGGGCCTCCTAGGTTCCCACCATTTTCTTCTTCTCCATTATTTCTCTCTTCTTTATATACATATACCATACCTTGTTAAATGCTATCTCGTATAGCCTATTATACTCATAATTTAGCACTAGAAACCACATAAATTCATTAAAACACCTCAGATAAGCATTAAGAATGAAGAAAAACCATTTAATGCTAAACTTACAAGTAGTCCATTACTATTTCTTAGACTATGTCAATACCACAGAGATTTTTTTTCCGGTTGTTGTTGTCAATACCGCAGAGATTCCCAAGGAGCGCCAACACCATGACAAGAGTTTTGCCACCAATTAAGCAAATGGTTATGTCATGGTATCCAAGAAGAAGAAAGAAGAAAACAAAATGCTCGATACAACAGCCTGACAAATGTCATTGTCAACACAACCTATGATATAGATCACTACGCAGGGAGGATGATGCAAATATGGACACTTCATAGTTACTTGGTCAGCTGAATTGATATGTTTGCTGGAGAGCCAGGTACAAGAAGTCACCATCCACAAATGAAGACTCATCTTGTGACTGACCCTTATATGCCGTAGGCAACAAAGAAGAAAATGTATACTAATTGTAACAACCATATACGCCAATCATCTACAACAAGTCTTTCTCAATTCCTGCAATTGACGTGTTATTATGACCCTCAATACCTTGTTTCACCCAAAGAGGGGACTCTCTGGGATTTTCTCCTAATGAGTCGAAACAAATGAAATAAGTGCAATGGGTTATATTTTGAAGTTTGAACCAATGTGATCAAAACATGTTGTTAGGAAATAAGCTTTAATCAACAAAAACAGTAGCTGAACTTGAAAGAGAATGAAGAATTAGAAGAAAAACAAGATGATGATGATGAACCAGCAACAATGGGCTGCAATTCTAGTTCTATCTAGCTTAGAACTAGAATTGCAACCTCTTATTTATATATCTCAATAGTCTAAAGCCTTCTTGCCCTCTAGAAAAGGAAACAAAAAAAGTACATCCAATGGACTCATGAATCTGTCAATATAGAAAGAACCAAAAGGGAAAGTATATGAAATTAGAAAGAAACTTGAAAATAGAAACTATACTTTCTAATTCTCCTAAACCTTGACCACCAAGGAACCTTTTCCAAGAAAGGAAAGTATGTATCTCAATTCTACAAAACTTGTAAACCAAGTCACCGTCTCTAAACACTCAATAACTTGAGCACCACGGCAGCACAATTCTCAACACCCCCCATCAAGCTGGAGTATACACAAAGAAAATTCCAGCTTAGACAATAATAATAAACTTGAAAGGCAGCACAGTCCTAAACCGTATAGCAATAGCAGACGCCAATAAACACTAAGAGTACTTCACCCAGAAGATAGTCAACTTAAAAAATACTTTAATTCTTCATGTCAAACGAACCATCTAATACTAAAAACAATCGGCGATATTGAAGATGAACAAAATCCATACATATACCAACATCAAAGGCATTATCCAAGTAATGCCAGTAGTAAGGAGGAATCTCTACACTAACATATAAAACTTGCAGCTTTAATGTCCACACATAACCTATTGCAAAAAGCCAAAGTAGCAGGCAAAGGTATAGGGAGGTAAAAGGTAGTATTAGTTATTGTGGACTAAGTAGGTAAGTAAAAGGTAATGTAGGTTAATACAAACCAAGTAGGTGGTAAAAAGTAGTATAGATTACTACGGACCACAAGTAGGTAAGTAGGTAGGTAAAATTAGTATGGGTGTTGTTGTAGAATACCATCTTAGGAGGATAAAGTTCTTCACCAATAATACTTTTCAACATGTCCTAAATAGATATATATAAAGAGTATACAATCTCCCCCTCACGTGTAGCATTACACGTGGACAATTAATGAAAATCAATATCAAGTAAAGAAAGATCCCAAGCAAGAATTTCCAATGTGTCCTTTATTAGTAGATATAATATTCATTCTTCTAGCAAGTCTGAATCCAAGAAACAATTTTCAAACTCTTCTCATCATAGATTAAGATATGGCAACATTTTAGAATCTTTCAAGGGGTTATTGGTAAATAAATGAAAAGAATGGCGAATTTGTAAATATCCCTAAACTGAAACGGGATTGATATAAATATAATTAGAGAAATCTCCAAAAGGTAACCCAAACAAAAGCCAAACGTTGAACTTGGAAGTCTAAGTTTGAGGAAACACTCCAATAACAGAAACATAAAATAAGGTAAGTCTAGGAATCAGGAAACTGGATGAGAAATCAGAATAAAAATCCTAATCAGGAACAGAATCCAAAAACATGAAAGAAACTGAGTAAGGAACAGAACAAAAAACAGAATTAGAAAATGAACCATGTATTGAACCCAAAACTAATCCAATCTGAACCCAAAATTGAAACCAAAACTAAATCAGAATTGAACCAGAATCTGAACTGAACCAAACAATGAACTAAAACCTGAACCAGAAGTTGAACCGAAAACTCAATGAACTAAACCAATAACCAATTGACTTATCTTCTTCCTCAAACCTGAAAATCGAAGAAGACAACACACGCAATTTCTCTCCTGCATTCTCTTCCCCCCCCCCCCTTCTGAAGATGTCAACTTTGAACAACAATGATGGTCCACTGCAATTAGAGTCTTGAACCATCACCTCCTCAGCGAAAATATAATTTCTCCAATGCAGTAGGAACCAGAATCAAGGTACAAAGCTTACTTTGCAGAGATCACAGCTTGAAAGTCTCAGATGGCAGAAGAAAACGAAACCAGAAAATAGATCTTGAACTCGCGATCTGAATGGAGTTTCAAAGAAAACTCAAGAAACTCAAAACTAGAAAACACCAAAACCTAGCAACCAGCACCATCATCGGCAATAAATAGGCAATCCATCAAAAATCTGTGGATGAACTTCGCACCAAAACTTTAAGATTACCGTGCTCATCTACTAGCACAGATCACACAAATCACACATCTCAATGGAAAAGATCAGCACTAAAACTTCCGGAAAAAAAAAAAAAAGAAACTGGAAACCTATATTCTTTTATCTTTTTTCTTTTTTTCATGTTAAATCTTCATAGGAACCCTAGTTCAAATAGTTTATCATCTTCATTGAACTAGGGTTCCATCTTCAAACTGGAAACCTAAACGAATCTCAAATCAGCAATCACAGAGAGAAACAAATGCTGATTAAACTTGCTCTAATACCATGACAGGAAATAAGCTTTAATCAACCAAAATAGTAGTTGAACTTGAAAGAGAATTGTTAGAAAACAAGCATTAAATACTCAAAACAACAGCTGAACTTGAACAGAGAAAAGAGAGAAGAAGAGAAGAGAGATGAAGAACTAGTAGAAGAGGCCTGTGATTCTTGCTTAAGAGTCTAGAATCACAGAGCACTTTTATTTATAGCTTCTAATGATCTAATACAACTTGAGAGACAAGTAATTGTCCTCTAGAAAAAGGAAACAAAATATTACAGCTTTAGTAACTTCCTAACTTCTAAAATAGAAAGTTCTAAAAATAGAAACTACCACCAAAATAGAAACTATACTTTCTAAAAACTCCCAAAACTTATGTAGCAAGATTCCCACATTAGAAATAGAAAATATAATAAAAACAATAGCATAATACTATTCACATGAACAGTAATGTGAACAGTAAAAGCTGTTTTTACTGTTCACGTGAACAGTAAAACTACCAAATTTACATATACTTCAACAAGAATGAATATAGATCTCAATAGTCTAGATTATAACTTAAGAAGCAAGCCATCTTGCCCTCTAAAAAATGAAATAAAAAAGTACATCTAATGGACTCATGAATCTGTCCAAAATCACAGGGAATTGCTTCCCTTGCTGATTCAGTTTCTCTTCTTCCTCTCCCACTGCTTCTTCTTAGTTTCTTCTTCAATTGTGGTTCTGATTTGATTCTAAGAAGCTAGCATGTTATATACTTTCTAACTCTCCCAAACCTTGATCACCAAGGAACCTTTTCCAAGAAAGGAAAGTACGTAACTCAATTCTCCAAAACTTGTGAACCAAGTCACCATCTCTTAAACTAGAAACTCAATAACTTGAGCACCAAGGCAGTTCAATTCTCAACACATGACATTCAAACCATAAGATTGAATCATTTACCAAAATTGCCTACCCAAACCCGAAATCTCAACTGAAATGCTGAAATTTCAGTCCATTCCTACATTCCTACCCATCTGCTATAACCTTCATCTATATTGAAATATTTCATGAAATCCCAACGACTTGGAGCAAGAATACAAACTACAACCATCAGAATTCAAGCTTCATGTGCAACTTTAGTCAAGATACCTGAGGGCCTATTGAATGTTGAGATCTTACCACAATAATTATGCACATTTACCCATGCTGGTAGGGAGGGAGATACGAATCCAGGTCTTCTCTACAAAACCTCAACCTCTTGTTAAGTTTGACTGAACACTGGAATCATTTTTTTTAGATATTTACACATAGACCCCCTGGGTTTGCAATCAATTACATCTATTACCCCTAAGAAAAAAATCAAATACAATTGCACCACTACTGTGTTAAGGATTGAATTTAAATGATGATATCATCACTAAACAAATATTTGAAATGTGAACTTTACCCTTCCTTATTCAAGTACTTTTTACTATACCAATTCCACCCTACCGTTGTCTTCTCCAAATCCCCATCTACCTTCTCTAGTTTCCCCAACCTGAGGAATGTTTCAGTTCATGTATTCCAATGAAAGTGGGTAATTGAATTTTCTTTCTTTAAAGATGTATCAAAGACATATCTTGAATCATGCACAATGCGTCACTGTCCTCAGGCAGTGGAAAAAACAGATGGCAGCTACGGATGGTGAGAAGTGCGTCCCCGCGGAAAACTAAACCTGCAAAGTAAGAGCAACAGAAAGTATGTAGAGAAATCCTCTCAATAGGTGGGTGATTGAAGGGTACTACTCTTGGATGAAGCCGGAAGTTCTTTGTTTCACAAACCATATTGATCAAAGTGGACAGCAGGGAACTTCTCAGCTGTGTTCACAGCATTTTTTTCTAAAGAAGAAAAATCAGAACAGGTATCCTCTACAGCAATCTTTAGAAAAAAAACGATGGCCTCTGCTGCAACAATCTTCAAAAAGAACCCTGCAATTACAGCCGAAGAGTTCAGCGTGACAGGGTTCTCGGCGGTCTTTGCGGTGCAAAGTGAAGATCTCGCAAAGAACAAAAAAGCTGGCAGCAGCTTACTCAGGCTGAAGTCTGGAATAAGGCATAGAAAGGGAGTTGCAGAGGAAAGATCGGCTCCTCAAACAGTTTCTGCAACTTTGGCTGTTTTCTTTTTCCATTTTACGGTTTGAGACAAAGAATGGTAAGAGAACTGGGTTCCAGTCGCCATAAATTCCAACAGGTTCCCAAATCCCAGGGTTTTGGCTCCCGATATGGTGGCCATGGAAGGGGAAAATCGGTACTGTAAAAATACTTAAAACAACGAAGGGTAAAAATGGTATTTCAAGTATTTGTTTAGTGATAACATTGTCATTTAACTTCAATCTTTACAATAGGGGCGCATTTGTAATTGATTTTTTTCAGGGGTAGTAGGTGTTAATTGATTGCAAACCTAGGGGGCCTCTATGTAATTTGCTCTATGTTTTTTACCTAAACAGCCAAAAGTATTTTAGACAATGCATAAAAGGAGTAGTTGCTTGGCATCTCAATAGCTATTTTTCTCACCAGAAAAGGTCAGGCATACCATTTAGATTAATAGATGGTAGATAACCACAAATCAAGATTGAACTGCTGAATGAAAGATTGCAAACAACATATTTGATGCAAGTGAAAATGTCTTGATACTAGCAACCAACCTCCATAAGATAAGCAAGCATGTTTGGTGTTGGCTCATGGAAGTCTGGGCCCCTGTAGTCAATCACTTCATTTGGATCCTGGATGTAATTTACTGTAGGATAAACTGGATCTCCACCCCATACTGCAAAATCAACAGTTAAGCTTAAATGGGCCCAAAAAAGAAAAAATTAGGACCAAGTACAATGATGAAAATAAGGAACTTTACTCTGCACGAGGGTAAGGGGAGAGGAAACAATCTAAAGGCTCTTTTCTAGCCTAACTATTAATGAGCAGAAAAGAACTGAAACCATGACTAACTGATACAGACCCTTGATGTAGTTAGTAGGCCATGGGGGTATTGTAGCTACAAGTTATCATCAGGATTATTGTAACAAGTCAGACCAACTGGGAATCTGAAACCTATCCATTCCACTTTTCTCCTTCATTTCTTGTCTCTCTTTCTGTGACTGCTTGATAACCTGGCTTGTTACATGACATCAGGGTATGTCAAACAGTTATTTTCATCCTTTGTATTCTCGCTTATCTGTGGTCCGCAGATTTTTACTCTTTTTTTCCCTTCCTTGTGATCTAAATCTCTAATAAACTAGTAGAGGAGTTCCTCTATATAGGGTTAATTTTTTTCTTGTGCTGCAACCATGTTAGTTGCATGTGTGGGGATTGTATGAGATTTTTAATCTCCATTTTGTGCTTTAATCATCACAAAGGGATGAGTTCTGCTGGAGTAATCTACTTTCTAACTTGCCTGACAAGCATTCATGCTGTAAAGCCTGAAATGCTTTATTTTTCCACTTGTTGATGTCTTTTTTAAGATAACAGTGTGTGATGAATCAATAGATTTGTCATGACCCGAATCCAGACGATGGTGAGGGTTCAACCTTAATGATCACTCATCTCAACAATCAAATCACAACTTCAATTTCAAATCTAAAAAATTAAATATAAGATTAAATCCCAGATAACTCAAACTGCTGGCAAACTACATTACTGTCCCAACTAATAAGTGTCCAAAATTCAAATGATTTTACAGTTTAATCTGAGTTGTACCCTAAAATAAAAATATCAAACTAAATTGTCTTCAAGTCCCTCTAGTTTATCTTTGTCCTCTGTGATGTAAGAAATGGGTGAGCTACACATCCCAATAGGTTGGAATATAAGAGAAGCACAAGCCCCCCCCCCCCAAATTAAACAACCAACAAGCACCATCAAGTAAAACAAAACAGTTTTGGTTTGCTAAAAGAAAAACAATGATTCAACAATCACTTTTGATTTCGACAGTCTTGTTACCTTGGCTGGTATAGAGGGAAAATACATTGCAAATGTCCATATTATAAATAAAACATGGCCACACTATTGTCACCCACTATGTGACTGTCACCCATTCTGTGATAATGTGCACCATGTCGCCCCCTCTGTGACTAATGTGTACACCCCATTGGCACCCACTCTGCGCCAATGGGTGTTCCCGTGACCCCACAGAAACTCTCCCTCTCTGGTGGATGTAACCATCCTCTGGCACGTAAGTCAATTTGCCCTCAAATTCTATGGCTATCACAGTATCACTGACATGGTGTTTGATATGTTCACACTATTAGTTAATCGCAAAATAACTAACTTAACCACAATCATGCAACACATTGATTATTGTATAAACAGCAGTGGCAACTACATTAAACAGTAGTAATAACGATGTTAAACAACATTAGTAATCTTGCAAGACAGCAGCAATTCTTATACAAATCAGCAGTAGTAGTTATACAAAAGCGTAGCGTAGTAGTGTGGACCTATTATATCCCATTTCCCTTGATTTGTAAGATTATCTGTCCACTTTTTGAGTCTCAAGCACTAATTTTATTCTCAACCTAAAACCAGAATTTGATAAATGGTATTGGCTCTTATCCTAAACCAGAATTTAATGAAATGAAAATAACTCAGACCCTAAATCAGATAATTATGAATGAGAATAACTCTTACCCTAAATCAAAATTTAATGCATAAGAATAACTCATGCTAAATCAGAATTTAATGAATGAGACAGAATTCGATAGCAACTTCCTCTTTTCCTTTCTTTCTCCCTTTCAGTGTACTGCTTTCCCGTGGCTGGTCTCTCTTTCTTATGAAATGCTGCCTATCCTATCTTTTATATCCACAATTCCAATTCTTATTCCAACTCTCCCTCTCGTACTGTTTATTAATATTTTCTATCTGCCCTACCTTTTACTCACGATCTCTTTTCCCTCTTATTTCTCTCTCAACCACCTGTGATCTAACCAATTGGAAATCAACAGATTCTTTTAGGAGCAATTCATCCTTCCCAAACGCAACATACAACTCTCCGTTGTACTGTACTCTCCAAGTGGTGCTTGTTTCCACACACGGGGGTTGTGAAATCCCGCAAAAATCCTAATCCAGAAATCCATAGTGTAGATCCAAAGACCCCGAGTGAGTTGGAAGAAGAGGTGACTTGATTGAAGTTTGACTGGAAAGGCGGACCAAGAATACTATGTTGACACCTTTGGAAGGTCCTATAAAGTTAGGTAAGATCCTTTCTTAAGTTGGTTGAGGACCCAAATGGTGGTTTTGGCTTTTGAAAACCAAAATTCAGCAATTTGCAGGGGGGAACTGTTGGAGTCTATTAGGAATTCAACTCTATTAGAGTTTGTATTCATGTAATTTTCTATTTTCTTGTTACCCAAGTAAGGGTATTTATGTAATAGTGTTATTTCCACTTTATTATAAATAGAGGGCTTGAGATCACATTGATCATATTAAGCCATTCTACCACAATCGGCTTTCTCAACATGGCATCAGAGCCTCGAGATGATTAGGGAATAACACAAACAGAAAAAAGAAGAGAGGAGAGAGAGAAGAAGAAAAGAAGAAGCACCACCACCATTGATTGTCCGCTGCTACCGCCACTACTTCCAGCTCTTGCAACAACCGGAAGAACATACAGAAAAAAAACAGTGAGTTTTTTAAAACAGAAAACAGCACTGCTACCGCCACAGTTGCTCTTGCAACAACCGGAAGAACAAGAACAGAAAGAAAGAAAAAAAAACAGTTTATTTTTCAACAGAAACAGTGCTGATACCACCGCTGCTTCCTGCTCTTGCAACAACCTACAGAACAAGAACAGAAAAAAAAACATTAAAGGGTGAAGACTGAAGAACTGCAAATAATTTTTTTCAACATGGCAACTACCGATGATACTATTGCTCCCACCGACTCCGAACATTACCCCACTCTTCATCCTAGCACAGGTATTTCATGGGATAAATGGATCTCGAATGTCTCTCTTATTATGTCATCCCTTTTGAATTCCATGAATCCAAATATTGCTCATGGATACCTATTACTTGATACTGCAGCCCAAATCTGGAAGGCTACTACAGAAACATATGGACAGTTGGGGAATGATGCACAGGTTTATGAACTATGAAAGAAGCTTCATGAGACTACCCAAAAGGAACTGACTGTGGCCCCATATTATGCTGAGTTGCGATCTCTTCGGCAGGAGTTGGATTATTATGGGGATTATCACCCCACTAATCCAGATGATGTGACTACTTATAGGAAGCACGTTCATAAGATTCGGGTATATGACTTATTGGCAGGATTGAATGTGGAGTATGATTGATCAAAGTGCAAGTATTAAGTCGTTCTCCCTTTCCTACACTAGAACAGTCTTATGCCCTTGTTCAGCGTGAGGAAAGCCGTCGATTAGCCATACTTCATGCTCCTATTGTGGAGAAATCAGCCTTACAGTCTATTAGCAGTAAATCTTATTCAGCTAAGGAGATTGTCAAGTGTGAGCACTATCACAAACCATATCATACCAAGGCCAATTGTTGGAAGCTCCATGGGAAGCCTGCTGATTTTGAGCAAAAAAGAGAACAAAGAAGGGAAAAACCGAAAGCTAACATTTCTGAGAAGTTTCCACAACACCCTCTGCAAACATTGATTTTTCACAGGAGGAGTTAGCTACTCTGCGACGTATTCTGCAGTTTTTATTGCCGGTACAGCCTCTACTACTGCTTCCTCCACTACCCATTCCAACTCCTACCTTGCTACTTCAAGTAAAACTTTTATAGGCTACCATGTTTCTTCAGTTTCTGCTCCTTGGATCATTGATACAGGAGCCACAGATCACATGACTGGTTCCTCCTTTTTTTCACATTATGCTCCAACTTCCGAAAAAGATAAACTTTGAATTGTTAATGGCTTCTATTCTTCCAAAGCTAGAAAAGAGACCATTCAGCATTCTCCATCACTTTCTTTGACTAAAGTTTTACACGTTCCCTCTTTCTCTACTAACTTGCTCTCTGTCCGTAGTCTTACACATGACTTGAATAATAAAGTGACTTTTTTCCCATCTTACTGTGTCTTCTAGGATCTGGTAACGGGGAAGGAGATTGGACGTGGTAAACTAGACAATCGACTTTATCTGTGGGAGCCAATTGGAGGATCTACTTCTACTCTAACTGCATCTCCTAATCAGGTCCATTCGGTGATATCAAACCTTTAGCAGTGGCACCGTAGGCTAAGTCACCTCCTCTAGGAACTAAAAAGAAAGTTTTTTCCGATTTAGTTTCTTCTTGTAAAAAGGATGAATTTTTTTGTGAAGCCTGCATTTTTGCAAAGCAGACTCGTTCTACTTATTTACGTTCTCTTCATAATAGAAAATCTATTCATTTTGAACTAATTCATTCTGATGTGTGGGGCCCTTGCCGACGTTTGTCTATTACTGGCCATAGGTACTTTATTACTTTTATTGATTGTCACACTCGTTCTACTTGGATTTATCTTTTAAAACAAAAAAATGATGTTTTTCGATGTTTTCGTGATTTTCATGATATGATTAAAACTCAGTTCAATGCCACTGTGAAGTTCCTTTGCAATGACAATGGCACAAAGTATATTGATGGTGAATTTCAGAGATATCTCTCTGACTCTAGCATAATACATTAGACCAGTTGTGTTGATACAGCTGCTCAAAATGGAGTTGCTGAAAGGAAGAATCGGCATCTTTTAAAGATAGCCCGTTCACTTTTGATTGCTATGAATGCCCCTGACCAATACTGGAGTGATGCTATACTCACTGCCTCTTACCTTATGAATAGGATGCCCAGTAGGATACTTGATTTTAAGTGTCCTAATGAACTTCTCCACGGAACCACTTCTTTTGTTATTCCCCCAAAGGTTTTTGGATGTGTATGTTATGCCAGAATCATAGCCCATCAAACTAAGCTAGCTCCCCGCGGCCTACGCTGCATATTTCTCGGGTATTCTACTACTCAAAAAGGGTACAAATATTATCATCCTCCTAGGAAAATCATTGTCTCCATGGATATAATTTTTAATGAGTCTTGCGCTTACTATACACCTCTCCAGGGGGAAAGTCCTAGAGGAGAGGTGCTTTTTCCAACACTAGACCTCTCTATCACACCACCACAACACAACTTAAGAGTTCAAGAAGTGTTTCCTGACCAGGGGGAAACTTCAGCCAATATACCTAGTACTCTAATTTTTCCCCTCCGTTTTCTGAACCATGTGAAGAACCTAGTCAGGGGGAGACCACTCCTGTGAGACACACTATTGAGATTTTCAAAATACGATTGACCAGAATAAGGAGGTGCAGACTTATCAGAGGAAAAATTACAACCGACTAAAGCAAGTGGAGAAAGGTGACACATTACCACTTCAATCTCCTGCTCCAGAATCAAATTCTACCGTTCCCCTTGAGGTATCTTCTTCTGGTCTTCCTATTGCTGTTAGAAAAAGAGTTAGATCTTGTACTCAGCATCCCATAGCTAAATATGTTTCTTATGACTATTTGTCTGACTCTTACCATGCTTTTATATCCTCTCTAGCATCTATATATGTTCCCAAAATTTGGCAGGAAGCCTATGCTAATAAGAAATTGAAGGCAGCTATGGTAGAGGAAATGCAGGCAATGAAGAAATATGATATTTGGGAGCTGGTTACACTTCCTCAAGGAAAACAACCCGTGGCTGCAAATGGGTGTTTTTGGTTAAACAAAATATAGATGGATCAGTTAACAGGTTGAAGGCTATACTAGTTGCAAAAGGATTTACCCAAACCTATGGGATTGATTATCAGGAGACTTTGGCCCCGTTGCAAAACTGAATACTGTCAGAGTTATGTTGTTTATAGATGTGAACAAAGACTGGAACTTACACCAACTATAAGTAAAGAATGCCTTCTTACATGGGGAGTTAGAGGAAGAAGTCTATATGGAAATTCCACATGGTTTCTCCGATGACAACACTGCAGGGGAAGTTTCAGTTGAAGAGATCAATTTATGGCTTAAAATAATCTCCTAGATGATGGTTTGGACGCCTCCTAAAGGCAATGACTTTTATTGGGTACAAGCAAAGCAATGTTGATCATACACTATTTGTCAAGAAGTCAAGTACTAACATCACACTTCTCATTGTTTATGTGGATGATATTGTCATCACAGGGAATGATTGTGAAGAAATTCAAAGTTTAAAGGACTTTCTTTGCTGAGAGTTTAAGATTAAAGATCTAGGGATGTTACAGGACTTCTTAGGGATTGAGGTGGCTCGATCAAAGAAGGGTATATTCCTATCCCAAAGAAAGTATGTCCTAAATTTATTATCAGAAGTGGGAATGTTGGGGTGTAAAGCAGTTGATACCCCTATTGAAGCCAGAGCTAAACTTAAGGAAAAAGAGGGAGAACCAATGGACAAAAGAAGATACCAAAGGCTGGTAGGGAAGCTTATTTACTTTTCCCACACCAGGGCAGACATCATTTATGCCATGGGGATAGTAAGTCAATTCATGCATGATCCATATTTAGCTCATATGAAGGCTGTTACCAGAATACTACAATATTTGAAGGGAACTCCTGGAAAAGGAATACTTTTGTTACCCAATGATAATCTAAGAATAAAAGCATACATTGATGCAGACTGGGGTGGATCTCCTGACAATAAGTCAATTTCAGGTTACTGTACCTTTGTTGGAGGTAATCTAGTTACTTGGAGAAGTAAAAAATAGAATGTGATAGCTTTATCCAGTTCTGAAGCTGAATATAGAGCAATGATTCGTGGACTTTGTGAGCTACTATGGTTGAAAGGCTTACTAGAAGATATCAGAGTCCAAGTTCCAAACCCTATAATGTTATATTGTGACAACAAGGCTACCATTAGTATTGTCAATAATCATGTACAACATGATCGAACTAAGCACATTTAAATTGACAGGTTTTTTGTCAAAGGAAAGCTGGAACAAGGGCTCATCTGCATGCCTTTTGTGAGGTATGAAGACTAGGTGGCAGATATTTTCACTAAGGGTTTGAAAGAAGGAGATTTCCTTCCTATTGTAGGCAAGTTGGGCATACTAACATCTATGCTACAACTTGAGGGGGAGTGTTGGAGTCTATTAGGAGTCCAACTCTATTAGAGTTTGTATTCATGTAATTTTTTATTTTCTTATTACCCAAGTAAGGGTATTTATGTAATAGTGTTATTTTCACTTTATTATAAATAAAGGGCTTGAGATCACATTGATCATATTAAGCCATTCTACCACAATCGGCTTTCTCAACAAAAACCCTTTGGTCAATCCCATCAACCAAGGCTACCGACCAAAGCAACCTCGAGGCAGATTTGTCTATTTTGATAAGTTTTAGGTTTTAAAGCCCTATACATATATGTAACTTCGGACTAAACCTAATATGTAAAACCCAGCTAGGAGGATGTGACATAATAACTTTGCCTTTAAGCCTCTGAAGAACGTGAGAAGAACCCTAGAGCCTCCTCTTCAAGCCCAAAGTTGATTCCAAGCATCCAAGAGAAGTTCCTCCGTTGATTCTTCTTCTACAAGGTTAGTATTCGATTCTACTATTGATTGATCTATTATCTCTACTGTATTTACTCTTTGTTTTGATTGTGAGGAAGGTCTTACACTACTGTAATGGCCTAGTCTCTGATCCTCATAGTCTTACAGTGAATCCCCATTCACTTTATTCTTCCCGTAGACAATACGGAGTGATTTTAATGTTTGATCAAGTATAAGACCATGATTTACTCTTACTGTAGTTATTTGATTCCAATCTATGTTAGATCTACTCCTAGGTCGTTTTCTATGCATGATCTACTATTTTCTTATCTTTAAAATGAATCCCCATTCATTCTAGTCTTTCCGTGAGAAATCGCGGATCAAGCCTATTAGGTGATTTATTGGATTTCTATTCCAATGACCTTGTTTGATGTTTAGATCATCATAGATAGTCTCTATATGTCATTTTAGAATTTTATATTAATTTCGAAGCGTTCCGATGTGATTCAATGAGTTTTCGACCAAAATTGGAAGTTACTATCCGTACACAGTAGCTTTGGTCGATCCCTTTGGTCGATACCATCATCAACCAAGGCCATCGACTTAAGGTGTGTCTGACAATAACTTTTCTCCGTTTTGCCTCCGTTTCATCTCCAATCCTTAGAGTTTGCTCTTTATGTTCTATACATGTTTGTTTAGGGTTATTTTGATGATTTCGGACTTACCCTTTGATCTCTTTCTCGAGGATTACGAATCGAATTCAAGGTGAGTACATTCACCCACAATATGCATAAATACATGCTTTGATATGTTAGGACTTATATGCATGTGTTAGCTACTGTAGTTGTACCTTTTCTACATTGTTATACTTCGTAATTACCAGTATGCTATTCATGACATGATTTACATAATGTTATTGGATATGAAGGATGTGATTGTGAGTTGGACTATATTATGATATTATGAAATCATGATGTAATATGATGTGATTGCCTAAGTTGTGAGTAGGGAATGGGGAATGCCCTTTCGGCATTTCTATCTTTGGACATCAGTGGAGGTGGTATGGGACACTTTCCTATGGTGCCCCTTGGTGCTTTCCCTAATTACTGGATGATATCCCTAGGATTTGGTCTAGATGAGTTTAACGTGGAAAAACCCTATCATATCTGACCTTATCAGAAGGGGAATTGAGACTGAGTGACCCGTGGTAGCAATGGGAATTCCTCAAAATACAGCATCAGAGCCATGAGAGGACGTAAATCGCATTGTGGGGGCCATTCATTGGTAGGGTTGCACATAATAAGCTTGGGCTCGTGGGCTCCCAATGAGGCGAGAGGCATGAGTAGACACGAGAGCTTCCCATTTATTATATGTGGAAGACCAATAGGGTTAAGAGTCTATGTAGCCGAGAGGGAGATGGTGACTCTAGGGGGAAGGATACCAGAAAGGATCGCGAGAGGCGAGGAATGGGCATATCCAACCCTAAGTAGATATGACTCAGTAGATGACTTGCATTGGGCTAAGTATAACCCTGACACGCGCCAATACTCATACCAATGGTGGTGAGCGATAGTGTTGACTTAAACCCCAGCCATAGAATGTCCGAGAGGGATGCCCTGACCCAATTACCATAGAGAACCCAATAGACCGAGAGGGTTGAGGGAGAGTGATTTGAAACCTACCCAGAGGAGTATGGTGATTTATCTTAATGCGTGTCTGCCAATAGAGACCAGCATATATAGAGTCAGAAGCATACTTGCATACTATTTCATGTCATTTGCATTTACGTTTTGTTCCTATTCTTAAGATTGTGATTGTTTATAATTGTTAGTTGTGTTTGAACTGCTCGCTTAGCTTTTTTGAGCTCACCCTTCAAGGCACATGTTTTCTTTAGATTGTGTTGCAGGTATTGAAGACTGCGAGATCCCAAACTACGAAGCCACGGTATGTAACTTGTATGATTTCCAAGATTTTGGTGACTACGAGCTTTACAATGAAGCGCACTCGTGTGATGACGGTGCGTACTAAGATTAGCTGAACCTTGGAGCTTGAGTGTCCCGTACTGGAGTTGAAGACATCTGAGTCTAAACTTTGTTCGATGGACATAGATACTCATTATGTTTAGTTTTAAAACGATTCTTAGTTTCCTTTATTTCTTTCAGTTGTAATACTTTAGTTTCAATCTACCTTCTGCATTGGTTTTAGAGTTATTTCCGCTATACTCTGATTTTGTTTTATTCCGCACTCTGATATTCTTTTGTGATTCTTCTGAGATCCTTACTTGATTGTTTCTTAAATTTCTTGAATTCAATGATTTGTTCCTGCTGTTGATTATATTTTGTGCTATGTGGGTATATGATCGCCCTAAACTTGAACTTCGAGGCTGTGGATCACACCTCCGGGTATTCCAAATAGGGTACCGGCTGGGGGGATGTGACAGGGGGGTTTCCTTACCATGGCAAGCCTTTGTGAAACAACTGCAATGAAGGAAAAAAGACGGCCTTAAGAGACTCTCTTGGCCCAACACTATACACACCAAGCTCCTTTTTCAAACCTATTTATAACAAGCATTCTTCTTAGGGCCAGATTCAATCTCCAAGTCCCTACATAAAGGAAAAAGAATTTCACGCTCTTCCTTTTAGGATAGGAGGCTTGTAGACCTATTTTTCCTATTATCTCACTTCTTCACAATTCTTTTCCCCCTTTTTTTAGATAGTTCAGTTTATCACAAATCCTCTACTTATTTTCTAAGTAATCCTAAAGATAGCTTACTTTATCATGACATCTCTAATTGCAATTTAATTCAAACTCTTATTAATCAGAGTTTAGGAATCTAGCTTACTTTATCATGACATCTCTAATTGCAATTTAATTCAAACTCTTATTAATCAGGGTTTAGGAATCCCTATCCCCTTCCCCTTCCTTTTCAGGTTTGATAAGCTCATTCCTTTGTTGACCCAATATCAAAATCATTAAAAATATTAGTATCCCTTTGATGCTCATTAGACTTGTACCTTGGACATCTTAATACAATAGTTGTAAATTCCAACCACTGGGCTCAGTCTTCACATGTTTATTAAGTTGACAAATAATATATATATTTCAATAAAAGACTAAGCTACACTAGTACACTGTAACTTCATAACATGTCGATTTATCAGAACAACTCTCAACACACCTACTAATATTTAAGAAACCCTTTTTTCACATATCTGCCCCTTATGTGTAAAATCACGAAAATGGCCTTGAATTGAAATAATTGATTTATAACATCCTCTAATTTTTAAAACCTTGGGGTATTCCAGAATAAGCCTCAAGTGTTGAGTGCATCTAATTGTGTCACGATTTTATGAAACATTTTGGTTTTGAGCCTGGTTCCAAACTGAAACCTGGAACTACAATCCAAATGCATTTACTAGACTCATTTCATCACCCCCAAAAAGGGAAGGGGAGAAAGGACATATCAGCAATAATACTAGTAAAACAGATGAAGCAAATGGAGAACCAATCATCGAACAAATTGTAGTAACATTGTTAAAAAAAGATCAAAGACAGAATATTATATGAATAGTGAAGAGGGAAATCAGGAGGAACGAAATATTGAACAGATTTCACATGCCAGAGGACATACTTTCCTTTATTTGATCCTCTCTCATCCGCATTGCTAAAGGATCTCGGGGAATACGGATGTCCGTGCCCATCATGATACGATATTCCCTATCTGTTTGATGCGCAAACATGTTGATCAGCTGCATATTCTCGTCTTCACCAGTCTCTTCAAAGTGCTTTTGTACAGCTTCCCGTGAAGTGTCCCTCTTCCATGCTTTAACCCATTCCGAGTAATATGCCATGGGACCAATTGTTTCCAATTTCTCTTGTTCAGCTTCTAGTCTAAATGTGGAGACAAAAACAACAGGAGGCATCAGAGAAGCTGCATTCTAAACACTATAATACAATGTTTAAGAAAAAGGATTCATGGGCAAGCATCCATTATTTAATAAAAAATAAAAATAAAAAAAACAAAAAAACAGTGAGTATTATAATAGAACTTTGCCCCTCCCAGACCCTGCAGTAGCAGGCCCTTGATGCACTAGATGCTCTTTGGAGGCACAGGAGCCGAAATAAAGTCACAATAGGTGCTAAATGTCAAAAATGTAGAAAAGAGAAAATTAAATAAAATCAATAGATATGATCTCTGGCGCAAATATCAAATTTAATCTATATAGTGGTGTGATAAGAACCCACTAATCAAATGCAAAACTGATATTATTTAATTGATAAAATAACGAAGAACAATGATAAACTGGTTACAATGGTGCTAGTCACCCCCACAGCACAGTGCTGCCCCTCAGCCTACGGCTGCCCAAACACTCACATAAATAATCCTTTTTCCTCCTAACATCTTACCCCTATTTGTAACTCCTAATCAACCCTAATTCTCTCTCTCTCTCTCCTCAATGTAGCCTAATACTGTGATCCCAGGGCTCTATCATTACCTGCCCCTCGAAAATCACCTTATCCTCAAGGTGATGGAAAATTATAGACTTGGTCTTTACATGTTTGCCACGCAACCATGCTAGTTCGACATTCTGCACAACACACCTCCATGGAATCCAATAGATGCAATAGCCACACAACTCCAAACAACCCAAATGAAGAAAAACCTTGGAAACTGCAGCTTAGTTAAAGAGTACACCAAGAATATCTATTGGAACCGAAATCAGCTGAACAGCAATAACATATGGACCCATACAAAGCACAACGCCTGCTGTAGAAGGAATACAGATCGTCTCCGACACACATGGCCAACCAAAAATGGAGTCCTTCGCGAAATAGAAAGCACCAACACACTCCTCAGGGTCGCCGTCAATCCTAGAAGGTAGCCTCGCTACCGCACGAGCCACCGCAACCTTCCCCTTGACTGTGAGCAACCGTTGGCAGTGTTGGATCACTGAATCAGGTGCAGGTTTTAAAGAAGAAGAAGGTTGAACAGTGTAGTTCCTAAAATACCCCTGTTTATGATGTTTGGCAAATGGGCCATTAGTTTTTGGACCCTTATTTGCTTGGGCATTAAAGCAACTACTAGACTGGGCCTGAAAATATAACACCTGATGGGCTGTTGTCTAGCATCTTGACCCTTGAGTCCATAAAATAAGTGAGTGGGCCACTTGGCTTTTGAATTAATTTGGCTCCTTGAGGCCCACACTTCTGACTTTAAATCTTGGGCACGTTGCTCAGTTCGGCCCAGCTTAATAGGCCCTAGTACTTCTTTTTTAAACTTTGGTCCACAGCCTATGGATTTGGGCCTTTGAGTAGTCAGGTCTATGTGGGTTCTCAAGGCCCATTCCATGGGTTTATTACACAGAAATAAATAGCCCAAACGGCTCAGGGGTCTAATACACTTGAACCACACTTGGACTTGAACCACTGGTTCAAACCCTTTCTTCCACTTTACTTCACCTACGAATCTACGATCCTTACCCTAACCATCGCCCAGATTGTCGCTGCTGAATCTGGAAATTTTTATTTCAGCTCTTCCTCAATGAGATTTCCAGCGATCAATTTTCCAATTTCCTTATTTTCTGTTGACAATTGTAATATCTCCTTCCTCTTCAGAATTGTAAACAATCCAATCAATTCCCCAATTTCCTTATTTGCTGTTGTCGAGTGTAAGATCTCCTTCCTCTTCAGAATTGTAAACAATCCAAAAAATTCAGCAAACGATTTCACCATCAAATCTAATTTGGTAACCAAATCTTGGAGATCTATCTCAATGGGAAACTGAATTACTATCGTACTGTAATGTTTCCACCATTGTCGGAACTGAAACCAATCCACGACTGCAACCGCTTCCTCCAGCGTAATACAAGGAGGCTTCGCTGGAGCTCTTGCTTCCCCGTCGTCCTGGGCCGATGTGGCTTCCACATCTCTCCGTCCGTGAGGCCTTCATCTTCTTTTTCTTTTGCTGCAAACAACCCCATCGGAACTTTGCTGAAAAAATACAACTTGCCCAGAACACTACGAGAAGACCTGCTATTATCCACCATGCCATATTGACTGTAGCCAGATGCTATGACTTCAATTTTCTCATCGGACTCCAAAGGTCCAGTAGCAAGCATCGTTAAATCTACGTGCGCGTGTATCTCTTTTGATTTCCTAAGTTCAGTAACCCTTCCAATCTTCTTGCCTTCACCGAAATCCACTTTCAGAGCTTCTTTGATGCAAGACCAATTGAATTCAGACCAATTCTTTTGGTACACCCAATCTAAAGCGTTCCCGTTTAGGTGTTGGAGAGCCACACTCAACTTTCTCTCCTCCTCAATTTGGTGTTCCCAACAGAATAACAACACTTCAAAAAGCCACTCTTCCACATTGCCTTCACCAGAAAACATGGGCAATCCGGTGTCCATCTATTCCCACAGATCGTCACTGCTCTAATACCAATTTGATAAGAACCCATGAATCGAATGCAAAACTGATATTATTTAATTGATAAAATAACGAAGAACAATGATAAACTGGTTACAATGGTGCTAGTCACCCCCACAGCACAGTGCTGCCCCTCAGCCTACGGCTGCCCAAACACTCACATAAATAATCCTTTTCCTCCTAACATCTTACCCCTAATCAACCCTAATTCTCTCTCTCTCTCTCCTTAATGTAGCCTAATACTGCGATCCCAGGGCTCTATCAATTTGATAAGAACCCATGAATCGAATGCAAAACTGATATTATAGAATAATGAAGAATAATGATAAACTAGTTACAATGGTGCCAGTCACCCCCACAGCACAGTGTTGCCCCTCAGCCTATGGCCGCCCAAACACTCACATAAATAATCTTTTTTCCTCTTAACATCTTCCCCTATTTATAACCCCTAATCAACCCTAATTCTCTCTCTCTCTCTCTCCTCAATGTAGCCTAATATTGTGATCCCAAGGCTCTATCATGGTGCTTTACTCCTCTCCAAGACGTCTCCCACTCATTTGATTAGCAGATCCCCCAGATCGGTGAACCTATCTTTCTCCTTCCATCCTCCGGGGCCCTTATCTGATCAGTTGTCCTCCTCATCTGGCACTAACAACTCAAATATATTGTTGTTAAAGCATGAATGCAAGGATATGACACAAGCACAAGTAAGATGATAGGTCTCCACTTTAGCAATATTTTTCTTGAATTTACAAATTTAAGTCACTTCATTAGACTTGTGCAACCCGGGAGACTAATACCAAATGTTCGCCCAATTGTTAAAGTTGACTCTACAGATGACAGGTCCCCACTTTGGCAGTTTGCTTGACTCCTAAATAGAAAATTTTTCTTAAAATATAGCCCCCACACATTCAACTGGGGAGACTAGCACCAAACAATGTGTTTCAAATGTTAAACTTGAATCTGTGTAATCTAATGCAGTAGGAATCAACATGACAACTTGACTCCTAATGCTTGGGAGTCTAATGAAAAAGTCAAAGTTGGCAACGTATGTCCCTATTACCATTTGTGGGTGCCATGGTGGGAGATCTCGCGAGATATCTCGCTATTTGGAGAGAGCGAGACGAGATGAGGGTCAAGTTGGAAGAGATGGGAGATCTTGCCATCTCTCTGCAAGATCTCGCCAAATCTGGTCCAACCACCTGCTTTAGGGGGTTTTAAAACCCCCTATCACGTTTGACTGAGGCATATCTCGCCTCTCTCTCACCTCTCTCTCGCCACAACTCTCAATAAGTCGTCGAAACTTGATTTTTGGCTGGAATTTTTGGGGATTCAACTTCTAAACATCATTAACACATCTACAACATCAGATTATCATCATTCAAGCCTATTTCAACTCGATCTTCAACGAAGGTAAGATTTTCCCCCAAATTTGAATTTCTTCAAATAGAATGTTCTACAATGGGTGTGAATATAGTATAAATATATGTTGATCTACTAGCTTCGATCTACACTTTCATGGAAACAAATTTAATTTTCTGCTATTAATTTATTTTTTGAATTTTCGTATTTAAAAAATATATATTATCTAAAATTTTAAAATTAAAAAATATTAAAAAAATACTTATGATATGAATGTGATTAATGTAGTCATATTTTGATTAGCATGCTTGCTGTATTTATTTATTTTTGTTTAAATATTTAAATAAATTAATTATAAAAAATAATATTTTATTAAAATTTTATCTTTTTTTTTAAATGATGCTCATATTATGTAGTTTATTTTAAAAATATAAACATGTCTGTGTGTGTTTGAGCATTGTATATCTGTTATCTTAGAACAAAGTGTGTGTTTTGTTGTTTTATAAATTGGTTTTCATTTTTTTATTTATCTAAATATTATTCTAATGATTATTTGGGAACATTCATGTATTATTTTAGTGTTGTAGACTTGTAGCTTAAATGGCAACTAGTGGGAGTGGCGGCACTAGCAATGAGACTCAGGACATTGCTTGGCAACATAAGGATCCACTAACTTCCGACAAGAAAAAATCATGATGCAAGTATTGCCTCTAGACCTTGAATTATGGTGGTTCAACTAGATTAAAGCAACATTTGGCTGGTGGCTACAAAGATGTTGCCAAGTGTCCCAAGGTTCCTTATGAAGTGCAAAAAGCAATTGCAACAACTTTAAAGGGAGGGAGACAAAAAAAAGGATGAGATGGCACAAAAACAAAGGGAATTTAAGGATACAATGTTGTGCAGACCTTTTGTTGATGTTGATGAGGAGTCAGACGATGATAAGGAGAGGAGGGTTATGGGTATTAAGTCGCAGGCTGAGTGGAGACACATAAAGGCTCTAATGGAAGCTAGCAAACAGTCCTTACATTTTGAGAATGTCAGGCAATATGAACAGACAAGAGGAGCAGGGTGGTTCAAGGGTATCCATGCCACCTTAGACATAATTTTCATGGAAGTGAGAGGACTAAAAGGAGGAGAAAGACTACACATTATGATGCCACATTTGACCAAGACCCCTCCCTCTCCAAGCATCAAGACACTAATAAAATAAGTATTTCATATATGTTTGCTAGAGGTAGAGCCGGCAGTAGGGAGGAGGAAGCTAGGTTGGCAATCAACAAATTCATGCTCTACAACAACATTGCAGCCAATGTAACCAAAACACTATACTATCAAGGATGATCAATGCAATTGCTAGAGCAGGTGTAGGGGTTAAAGGCCCAACAGCTTGGGCAGTAATGAATAAATATTTACCAAAGGTGAAGCAAGAGGTGGAGGAATACATTGGTTCATTAAAGGAAAGATGGACAACATATGGTGTTACTATGATGGCTAATGGATGGACTGGTCCTACTAAACAATCCATCATTAATTTCATGTTGAGCTGCAATGGAAAGACATCCTTCCTTAAGTCAGTGGATGCCTCGGATAAAATCAAAGAAGTTGACTACCTTTACAAGCTTCTTAGGCAGGTGGTCCTCGAGGTAGGGCCAAGCAATGTTGTCTAAATTGTCACAGATAACGGTGCAAACTTCAAGAAAGTTGGTCAAATGTTAATGAAAAAGAAGAGTAGCAGGATCCACCTCTTTTGGACACCATGTGCAGCACACTCAATTGATCTTTATGTTGAAGGACTTGGGGAAGAGAAAGTCAATCAATGTTGTGGTTGACAGGGCTAGTAATTTTATTTATAACCATGGTTATATGCTGAAGATGATGAGGAACCACTGTAAGGGTAATCTATTCAGATCTGGATTGACTAGATTCGCCACCAACTATGTAGCTTTGAAAAGCTTCCAGAAGAAAGTCGTGGGTCTACAACACATGTTTGCAAGTGAGGAGTGGTTTAATTGGTGTGGATCTAGCCATCTTGATGCAGTAGTGGCCCAACAAACCATTGTTGATGATTCCTTTTGGAGGTAACTGAATAGGACAGTGGGCATTTTAAAGCCTATTGTGTTTGTTTTAAGGATGGTGTATTCGGAGAAGAAGCCCACAATGCCCCACATATATGTTGCCCTCCAGCAAATGAAAGAGTTGGTTAGAGCTCCTGCCCTTGGCTCCTTCAAATCCTACAAGAGGATCATCGATGATAGATGGGAGACACACTTAATGCATCCTTTGCACTTGGCTTGTGAGTCACTTTTAAGTCTTTAAGTTTTTGTTGTATACTTTAATTTAACATTGTTAATTTGTTATAACTTATAATTTATAAACAAGTAAACAACCAAATCACTAAACAAAATTTTTATTTTCACAATACAAGCTTACTACCTCAACCCAAAGTACCATTACAAGAATGATCTAGGGCTTAATGTAAGGTTGATGAATGCGGTGCAAGACATGGTGGAGAAGCTTGTGCCAAATTCTGTCATGCAAGGGACAATTAATGGAGAGGTAAGAACTTATCAAATTGTTTCTTCAACTTCTTTCATTAGTGCATATGTAGTAGTAAAAGTATAATAATTGAACTATTGGTATACAAATCAGGGAGTTCAAGGATGCCTCTAAGAGTTTTGGAAAGCTTTATGCGGTTGCAACTAGGCAAAAAACAGATCCTGGTAAATAGTCCATTACTATAAGTCTATAACTCTATAAGTGATAACTAATAAGTTATATAAGTATTAAGATTTACTTGCCTAATGCATTCTTATATTTGATTATGTAACTGACTGGTGGGAGTTATATGGAACTAGTTCGCCAAATCTCAAGGACATAACAATTAAAGTACTCTCACAGACTTGCTCATACTCTGGTTATGAGAAGAACTGAAGCACCTTCTCACTCATCCATAGTAAGGTACGGAACAGATTGGGGAGTAAGAGGCTCAAGGACTTAGTGTATGTGCAATAAACATGAGA